>NC_134837.1:268651539-268763561 GCF_004210375.1 Tachypleus tridentatus
TAAGAAAAATGTCACGTTTAAGAACTTGCCTGCAAATAGTAATAATGTATATGCATATATAATGTATTATAACCAAAATACTGGTCTGCTAGAACACAACCATGACAAGTCACTTTGTAAAGGCCTCCTTTATATTATTGGGTATGATAACATAAGTGTGCTATGTCATTCAACTTCAGTAACATTAGTCAGATACTGTTCAAAGGTCAATAAAATAAAAGTAATAAATTTTGATATGTATAAAATGTTATGAGATTTAACTATTTAGGTTAATCATTTGTGGTTTTGTGTTATAATCTGTAGTTATTCTAGAATGAAAAAACTTAGTTTGTATCTATTTCCTTTGTTTTTTATGGTGGTTATGAGGTTGGTAGAATTAACCAAATGTATACAAAGATACTGTAGTGAAAATAACAGATAAAACAGTTTTTTTTTTCTAAAAGGAGTTTTTATAATTATTTGAAGGATATTAAGAGGCTATAGAGGTTTTGCATGTGAAATGTGACAACTTGCTGATGCATAAAAGTATTTTTAATCTTAAAATCAAATTACTTTGCATGTTGTATAGTCAGTATCTGAGAATAAAAAATGTTAACATTTAATTTAAAGATCTGATATTTTATGTACAAAAGTTTTGTAGTGTTTAATAATAATCTGCAATATTTTATGAAGATGTGATGTGTACATTTTAAAAAAGTTACTGTATAACTGTGTTATGGTTACTTTTGGGAATATGGGCCAGATGCAATTCACTTACTTATAGTTGAAAGATTAATGAAAGATTCCACCACATCATTTTCATGTGAAAGCACCTTAACTGTTTGGATGACATGGTATAGATCTTTGTTCTGAGACAGGGTACCAACAGTCTCAAGTAGAAGAAAGTGGTCAGTTCTTCTGGGACAGAATACCTGGAGAAACCTAGAATTCTGGTGAATGTACTAATTAGGTCCATCAGTACATGTTGATATAATACAGTCTGCATCAGTCAGCTGATTGAAGATAATTCTGGAGTGTTGATTGCTTTTGTTGGGATTGTATTTACTATTAGACTTGGGTCCATTACATTTATACCTTTAGTCAATTTGCACTTGAGTAGAATCCTTTCCTCGAATTTTCCAAAAGCACACTGAAGAGTTCCACATTACTCTAAACATAATACTTCTCTAGCTAACTTAGAACATTCCTGTAATGCTCTTTACACAAAATCCAACTTTGAATTCTCTCACTGGTAGCAAGTTCTCTTCCATCTTGCCATTGAAGTTGATGAATGCAGTATCATTTGACAGAAATTCACTATTATCTTACTACAGATGGTCATAAAGAAAAGAAACCAAAGATTGATTTCCGTGATACTCCTTCAGAAATAGTTGTAGTTGTACGAGAACCAACATAAAAAATGCAGGCCAAGCCTATAATGTGTAAATGTTCTGAGGATCCATTGCCACACTTACTTTTGGTGGTTGTAATATTTTCATTTTGCACAGCTTCAGTACATTTCTTCAAGGGTGTCAGTAACAAAAATGAATGATTTGCTACAGTATTATTTTCAAACTGTCTTGTTCCAGTGTTATTCATTGGTAAAGTGGTGAGTTTGTCACTTCCATATAGTCAACACACTGGATTTGTATGTTTTGGATCTGTAGTACCATGTCCTCAAAGGATTTCTTAAAGTCAGTTGTAAATGTGTGTGTTTCTTATAGCTTTGCTATGTCCACTGAGGGAAATCGAATTCCTGATTTTAGTATTGTAAATTTGAAGACTTACCACTGTCCCAGTGGGAGACCGGTTGTAAATGTGAGTGTTTCTTATAGCTTTGCTATGTCCACTGAGGGAAATCGAATTCCTGATTTTAGTATTGTAAATTTGAATGCTTACCACTGTCCCAGTGGGAGACCGGTTGTAAATGTGAGTGTTTCTTATAGCTTTGCTATGTCCACTGAGGGGAATTGAATTCCTGATTTTACTATTGCAAATTTGAATGCTTACCACTGTCCCAGTGGGAGACCGGTTGTAAATGTGAGTGTTTCTTATAGCTTTGCTATGTCCACTGAGGGGAATTGAATTCCTGATTTTACTATTGTAAATTTGAAGACTTACCACTGTCCCAGTGGGAGACCGATTGTAAATGCTTTATGTATACAACAAGAAGTGGCTTTTATCTATTTGTATGAGGAATCTACCATTTTATTCTTGAAAAGGTCAACCATCTTCCAGTTGATTGCTGGCTCATTTATATTCACTTGTATGATCTTATTTGAGCATTTGATATTTGGCAGGCATTCCTTCAGTTCAGTTCTTTGCTGGAAGCATGTCCTAGAAAGAAACTATGATGTTTGGATTAGCTTAGACTTGTTGAAGCTAATGTCTCAAATCCATCTGGCCTCTTTGCAAGATTTTATTCATTGATACATGACACTAATATAGTGTTGTAGTTGCTACGTAGTACATACTAAGGCCAAAATTTACAGTGGAAGTTGCTTTTTTCTTTGATATTTTAAAACCACGAAGTTTAGTTATTTGAGAACAATGTTTTAAACATGTCTACTGTATGATCTTGTGACTTTTAGCATCTGATAGTTTACAAGAGTGGTAAATTTCTGCTTTTGTCATAGATTTGGTTTGTTTTGGTTTTGAATTTCATGTGAAACTACTTGAGGGCTATCTGTGCTAGCCATCCCTAATTTAGCAGTGTAAGACTAGAGGGAAAGCCGCTAGTCATCACCACCCACCTCCAACTCTTGGGCTACTCTTTTATTGAGGAATAGTGGGATTGACCATCATAGTATAATGCCCCCACAGCTGAAAGGGCAAGCATGTTTGGTGTGACAGGGATTCGAACCCACGACCCTCAGATCACGAGTCGAGTGCCTGAACCACCTGGCCATGCTGGGGCTTTTGTCATGGAATCTTGAACGTTTGGAGCAGGTAAGCGATGTTTTCTTGTACTGCAGCTTCTATAAATTATTTTTGTTGTTTTTAGGCTAATGCACTACTGTTATTAGATGAAGTTGTACCAAACTCATATCTGATGTCTTGATATAAACTGAGAAGTTGCTGCAGTCTGCTTCTCTTTAGAATGTTTTCACTCGATTGATTCCATGTTCTTCTTTAGACAAAATTTATTTTACTAGGTTGTAGAGTCCATTATCTTTGAAAATGGCATTTTTGCTGTACTTTTGTAATTAGATTCTGCAAGGAGAGACATGTTAGTGAAGAAAATGAAAAAAAAAGGTTATAGTGACCAGATAAATTTATTTCAGCCCTATCAAAAGACTGGTTAAAACCAGAGCTTAAATGTACTTCCTGATAGATATGATACAGCACATAATGAGAAACAAGTTGAGAAAGTTAATTTTAGCTACCATTTTATTAAGCAGTTTCTTTGTAATATTTCAGCTCATAAGTTTGGATTGGTTGTAGATATAAAGATTCCTTGGTAAGTTGTGAATTGTTAATCAAATGGGTATGCATTCCATATTTTGTATGATCTGTAACCCAAATGTCTGACCTTGTGTATGTCCTGAACTACTAATCTATATTTGGTTGAAAACTATATAAATGAAATAAAAGATTTACATATGCCTTAACCCTTTCAAGCCAGGCCACCTTTACTGTGGATCACAGAAAGTTTTAGTGCCTTAAATTCATCATTTTTAAGCTACTTTTTGTTTATGTTATACCAATTCCTGTAGTATAATATCTTAACTGATAATCCATATTTTAATAGAATACAAGTTTGTAGTTTTTAATTCTACAAGGCAATATTTAAAAAAAAAACATCCTGAATATGTTATGCATATATTCTCTATACACCTTCTGTTTCCTACTTTAACCCCACATACATCCTGAATATGTTATGTATGTATTCTCTATACACGTTCTCTTCCCTACATTAACCCCACATACATCCTGAATATGTTATGTATGTATTCTCTATACACCTTCTCTTCCCTACTCTAACCCCACATACATCCTGAATATGTTATGTATGTATTCTCTATACACCTTCTCTTCCCTACTTTAACCCCACATACATCCTGAATATGTTATGTATGTATTCTCTATACACCTTCTCTTCCCTACTTTAACCCCACATACATCCTGAATATGTTATGTATGTATTCTCTATACACCTTCTCTTCCCTACTTTAACCCCACATACATCCTGAATATGTTATGTATGTATTCTCTATACATCTTCTCTTCCCTACTCTAACCCCACATACATCCTGAATATGTTATGTATGTATTCTCTATACACCTTCTCTTCCCTACTTTAACCCCACATACATCCTGAATATGTTATGTATGTATTCTCTATACACCTTGTCTTCCCTACTTTAACACCACATACATCCTGAATATGTTATGTATGTATTCTCTATACACTTTCTCTTCCCTACTTTAACCCCACATACATTAAAAAAGTATGAAGTTAAATGCTAATCACTCACTATAAAACTGTCATTGTCCAGACAAATCATAATTTTTATAGGTTTCAGTTTTGTTTGGTTACGGAGCTATCAGTAGAAAAATCAAACCCTTCCTGTCATAGCCTCATTTTCAGGATATGTTCATAGTTTTTACTTACATTTAATTATATATTGCATATAACTGATAGAAAGTCAAGGTTTATCTGTCAATTGATGTATTTAATAATGCTGTATTCTTTACAGAAGAGTCAGCTTCACTCAAGAGTACAAGCAGTGACCCAGTGAGAAATTTAATAACTAGCTTGGTTGAATTTGTAATGGCTCTTGTCATAGTTATAGAAAGCTAGAAAAATTGTGAGAGGTTGGAAAAATTTTATACTTTTTGTATGCTATTAGTGTGTGTTCTTTAGTGCATTATTTAATTAAATAAAAATTATTTAGTACATTACTGCTATTATAATAAAATAGGTTTGAATGTTCTTGACAGTCGACAGCAAGAAGAAAGGAGATTAGGTAAGTACTTTGTTTTTCATGTTTATTGTTATAAAAGTAACTAAGTTGTAAAAATAGGGATCTTTATAAGTTAGGTTAGATTAGTTAAGTACTTTGTTTTTCATGTTTATTATTATAAAAGTAAGTAAGTTGTAAAAATAGGGATCTTTATAGGTTAGTTTAGATTAGGTAAGTACTTTGTTTTTCATGTTTATTATTATAAAAGTAAGTTGTAAAAATAGGGATCTTTATAGGTTAGTTTAGATTAGGTAAGTACCTTGTTTTTCATGTTTATTATTATAAAAGTAACTAAGTTGTAAAAATAGGGATCTTTATAGGTTAGTTTAGATTAGGTAAGTACCTTGTTTTTCATGTTTATTATTATAAAAGTAACTAAGTTGTAAAAATAGGGATCTTTATAGGTTAGTTTAGATTAGGTAAAGTAAATAATAATATACTAAAAATGTTTCATGAGATAAGCATGTAAGCAGCACATGAATAATGTGATTTGATAGCCTAATATGAGCTGCATGTGCTCTGAGTTACTTACAGCTTATTTTGCATATGTTAGAGATATGGCTCAAAGGGAAATAAAACAATCACATTTAATTATAAATAGCTGTGTACTGTTACAAGCTTAAAGCTACATAAGATAAACAAATGTAGTTTCAGATTACAATTTAAAGTCATTCAAGAAAGACAGAAATGGTAATTTAAATTTATTTTTTTGTGGTTATAAGATGAGTCAAATTAATATCTTTTTTGAGTTAGGGTAGGTAAATATAATGTTCTGTAAAGTTTTTCTGAAACAAAATGTTTGAAATATATTTAGAAGGTTCTAAGGATTACACAAAGGAAATTTGAAATTTTTGAGGTGAGGAAAAGTATTTTTAATCTCAACAGGAAAATTACCTTGCATATGGACTATTCAAAACAAATACACTATATATTTATGGACAAAATTTTTTAGTTTATTAAAATACTTCAAATAAAAGCTATGATTTTTGTATGCAAGAGATTTACAATGTTAGCTGAAAGATTGCCAAATTTTGTAAAGATGTACCTACTGATTGAAAGTTAAAAATATGAAATCTATAAAGACTAAATGAGTACAAAGTGGTCACACGGTTGGTCAATTTGACCAGGCCCGTGTTGAAACAGTTAAAGATATGTTACAGAGATCAGTAATCATGTTCTTATATGTTGACTGTACTCTAAGTTCTGTTACATTTTCAAATCTAGAATTAGTTGGCACACTAAATTCATGTTGTACTTTAAATATTGTGCAGTAACAGTTTTTTTACCTTGTGATTGGTTTTTGTGACAAATTTGAAAAAAAGGCACCATGTTGTTTTGCAATAGAGATAAAAACATTTTCATGGTTAGTGAACATGTGTCTTAATGTACAAAGAACATTTTTCTTTGTGTCATTACTGATATGATTACAATAAGTAAGGGCTGAATTAGGTATTCCAAACAATATAATTTTACTTATAGTTGTTATGATACATCAGATTTCTAAGATTTTGCTGATTTTTTTGTACAGTGCTAGTTTTAACTTGTTTTAGGTTTAGCCATTCCATTGATATACTGGTTTTAAGCTGTCACCTTGGTAATAGGGTGGTTGTAAATGTCTAATTTCTCCAAAGCAAAAATGCTTGAAATTATCTTATAAAGTCTAAAAAGGACTTGCTTTACTTACAAGTGTTGAGTATTGGAGAACTTGAGAATGCTAGTACATTAGGAGAGTTAGAGGTCCCAAGATAATTGGTGAGCATTTATTGTAACTTACAATTTGTTTGTCAGATATAGAGTATAATATATATTATTATAACATCAAGGCAGGTTAATCTGATATCATCAGATGTGACAATGCCAAGAAGTGGTCTGATATAGACATGAAACAATAACATGGATTCATTGGTATTTGATTGGTCAAGCTTAACAAAACATAAAAAGATTAATGCTGTTTTTCTATACCTAAGAATTTTGATGACCAAATCTATTGTAAATTATGCAAAAAGAAAAATTGTGGAAAGTTCATTAATCCAAAGGTTGGCAAACTTCAAACACCACTGAAAGCCAATTTAAACTGAAACTCCTGTTTGACATCATATACCTTTATGTTATTAAACAAACAATGTATATTTTTCAACAACCAGTCATTGGACAGAAACCTCAGAAAATTATAAACATATTAATTTAATGTTGTACTGAAATAGTGGTTCAGTTCAAAATGTTATTATAGGTTTTTCTCTCTATTGTTTGTTATGTAGTATCAGAATAATAAGAATATAATGATACTGCATGTGAACAGTGTTATATACAAATAAATGTTTTGGAATTCCACAGATTCCTTCTTAGACCATTTCTAAGTAAATAACTAAAATACATTGCTTCCTCTATACATCATAGTAAATAAACAGGACACAAACTTATGTTTTTATCAGATATCAATACTCTTTTTATGCCTAACACTGATCTGGATTGTGGAAATTGTGGAAAGTTCATTAATCCAAAGGTTGGCAAACTTCAAACACCACTGAAAGCCAATTTAAACTGAAACTCCTGTTTGACATCACATACCTTTATGTTATTAAACAAACAATGTATATTTTTCAACAACCAGTCGTTGGACAGAAACCTCAGAAAATTATAAACATATTAATTTAATGTTGTACTGAAATAGTGGTTCAGTTCAAAACGTTATTATAGGTATAGTAAATAACTAAAATACATTGTTTCCTCTATACATCATAGTAAATAAACAGGACACAAACTTATGTTTTTATCAGATATCAATACTCTTTTTATGCCTAACACTGATCTGGATTTACTAATAAAAGAATCTTTCCACGTCAAACAACTTTCACCAGAAGTGAACAATATACAGTCTTCTGTTAAATTAGACATCTTGTTATATGTACAGTAATTTTGTTTGTTATCTCTATACTTTCTGTGTGTATGAGTTATTTACTTAAAGATGATGTAATCTGCGAATTTGTGAAGTGTTTGTGTGTCCTCTTCTGTTATAGATAAACTGTTATTGTTAGTAAAATATACATCAAAACAGTGTCACGTATTATAATATCTGCACATTTTGGATAGGTTAATATTATTTGATTGATTTGTGTTTTCAAGGAAAATATTAACTCATTATTTTATATTTAAGTGCAGCATAAAATGTTTGTGATTTTTATATATTATTTACTTTTATTCAGAAATAGACATATATAATTATATGTAATATATACATACACAAATATTTGTATATGTAATATACACACACACACATTTATGTAATATACACATATATAAATATATATGTAAAACAAATTTAGCACTTGTATTCTCAAGACTGCTGGTATGGGTACTAAATCTTTATAATTAAAATAAAGTACAGAACAAAGTTTGAACTTTCTTAAGTCATCATGAGGTTAATTTAGCACTTATGTTAACCCCAGACTAATTGTTATTCAGATGTTTTCTTTTGTAAGCTTCCTTTTTTTCAAGTGTATTTGTTGTAAAAAAAAATGATACATCTAGCTTTCAGATATGCATCTTAGACTATAAAAAACATAATGGGACTAAAATAGAATGACATAACACTATATTTTTAGCTTTCTAAGCAAGCTGTAAGCTAATAAAAATTCCATTACCCTTTGTATCACCAATTTCATTCTATGCACATCAATATATGTTATTTTTGGTTATAAACTTGTATCATTGACAACTGGACAGATGAGTAATTTCCAGAAGATGAAAAGTTAGAAATAACTTCTGTATTGGGTATGATATGATTAATTTATTTGGTATCTCAGAAAATATAGAAAGTTGGAGGTTCTTGTGTAATGTGGCCTAATTGGTGAATGCTGAAACCTATATAAGAGACAAAAGGAAAATTTAAGAATGACAGTTTTGGGTGGAGAAGATCACATGACTTTAAGACATTAATACTTAGATAAAGAAATTTAAATATTAAATGACGTTTTAATGCTGAGTTTATTGACAAACTTTTATCAGATAGTTTAAATTTTTAATATAACTAAAAAGTTCATGACATTTTGACCCAACCCACCTGTATTCAGGACATTAATACAGCTGAGAACTTTTAAGGTATGACAGTGATGAGAAATTTAAAATATTTTCTGAATTTTCATTCATGGAATTAACAAAATAAGCATTACACAATTCTAAAATGTTAGTTTTATACAATTTTTATGTGAAACAGAATCATGTTAAGCTTTAAAAAAGCTGTTTTGTGATTAGACACATGAAGTAGCTTGTCTGGAAGACCTTAACATTTTAGTTTTAGTTTTATTTCAGGAACAATCTGTAGGTTTCAGACATCCTACACTTCTACAGAAAAATTTATTTGTTTAATGTACATGCATAATTTTGATTCTTATGAATAGCTGTATTGTAATTGTTTACATTTTAATTTTTAGATTCTGCAATAGTCACATGCAAGTGGCTGGCATGCTTCCCAAGAAAGAGCGTAAAACTAAAAAGGAGAAAGAATGTATTCCATCAGATGGTAAAGTGAAGTTTGCTGATCGACTCAGGGCTCTTCTAAAAAAAGAAAACAATGAACTTCCAGCAGAGGACAATTTTAATGCTGATGACCCATATGCCTTTCCAGAGCCTTTTCAGGAAAATGAAAGAGGAAGTGCTGGAACCTACATAAAGAATCCTAAAACTCCAAATCAGAAATTTTTATCAGAAACCGTAAATATTGATATTTCCTTAAAGGGAGAACAACTTCAAAACAGAGGTAGTACTCCTGATAGTAAATCAAAATCTCATACTCCAAAGTTATCTAAAACTATGAATAGACTTCAAGCAAAAATTGCTCAGAACAAATTTTTAGATAAGTTAAAAAAAGCCCAAGACTCTAGTCAGCAAGTTTTAGGTTCCAGTACAGTTAATGTACACGAGTCTAAGTTAAATTCACGGTCTATACTGCCTGTATCAACGTGTAAAATAAATACATGTGCACAAATGACTAATTATAATAGTAACTTTGTACGTTCAAAAGTCAAATCTAATGGAAAGTCTCCTGTGAGGAAAACCACCAATGAAAGTAAAGTAAATGGTACAAGTGTTAAGAACTTGCATCTGCATAGTCCTAAAGACTCAACGAATAGTTTACCCTTTGAGACAGAAACCAAGAAGGTGTCTACATGTAATTTCCAAACAGTACAAAAAGTCATTGTTGAGAAAGATTACAAAGAAAAGCCAGCATTATTTAAAGATATTTCTAAAGGCAGCCAACAAACAGACTTTAAAGATGAAAAGCCAACTCCATCTCAGAAATTAGAAAAGCTGACAGAAGGACCTGCTTCTGTTGGAAGGGTTCAAGATCTTCTTCAGGGACAAAAAAGACAACTAGAAGATTACTATTTTAGAAGTAAGTCCATTTCAACTACTTTTATAAACTGAGATAGACAACTTGAAGATTACTATAGTAGAAGTAAGTCCATTTTAACTACTTTTATAAACTGAGACACACAACTGGAAGATTACTAGAGTAGAAGTAGGTCCATTTTAACTACTTTTATAAACTGAGACACACAACTGGAAGATTACTAGAGTAGAAGTAGGTCCATTTTAACTACTTTTATAAACTGAGATAGACAACTGGAAGATTACTAGAGTAGAAGTAGGTCCATTTTAACTACTTTTATAAACTGAGATAGACAACTGGAAGATTACTATAGTAGAAGTAAGTCCATTTTAACTACTTTTATAAACTGAGATAGACAACTGGAAGATTACTAGAGTAGAAGTAGGTTCATTTTAACTACTTTTATAAACTGAGATAGACAACTTGAAGATTACTAGAGTAGAAGTAGGTCCATTTTAACTACTTTTATAAACTGAGATAGACAACTTGAAGATTACTAGAGTAGAAGTAAGTCTATTTTAACTACTTTTATAAACTGAGATAGACAACTTGAAGATTACTAGAGTAGAAGTAGGTCCATTTTAACTACTTTTATAAACTGAGATAGACAACTTGAAGATTACTAGAGTAGAAGTAGGTCCATTTTAACTACTTTTATAAACTGAGACACACAACTGGAAGATTACTAGAGTAGAAGTAGGTCCATTTTAACTACTTTTATAAACTGAGACACACAACTGGAAGATTACTAGAGTAGAAGTAAGTCTATTTTAACTACTTTTATAAACTGAGATAGACAACTGGAAGATTACTAGAGTAGAAGTAGGTCCATTTTAACTACTTTTATAAACTGAGATAGACAACTTGAAGATTACTAGAGTAGAAGTAGGTCCATTTTAACTACTTTTATAAACTGAGATAGACAACTTGAAGATTACTAGAGTAGAAGTAAGTCTATTTTAACTACTTTTATAAACTGAGATAGACAACTTGAAGATTACTAGAGTAGAAGTAGGTCCATTTTAACTACTTTTGTAAACTGAGATAGACAACTTGAAGATTACTATAGTAGAAGTAAGTCCATTTTAACTACTTTTAGAAACTGAGATCGACAACTTGAAGATTACTAGAGTAGAAGTAAGTCTATTTTAACTACTTTTATAAACTGAGATAGACAACTTGAAGATTACTAGAGTAGAAGTAGGTCCATTTTAACTACTTTTATAAACTGAGATAGACAACTTGAAGATTACTAGAGTAGAAGTAGGTCCATTTTAACTACTTTTATAAACTGAGATAGACAACTTGAAGATTACTATAGTAGAAGTAAGTCTATTTTAACTACTTTTATAAACTGAGATAGACAACTTGCAGATTACTAGAGTAGAAGTAAGTCTATTTTAACTACTTTTATAAACTGAGATAGACAACTTGAAGATTACTAGAGTAGAAGTCCATTTTAACTACTTTTATAAACTGAGATAGACAACTTTAAGATTACTAGAGTAGAAGTAAGTCTATTTTAACTACTTTTAGAAACTGAGATAGACAACTTGAAGATTACTAGAGTAGAAGTAAGTCCATTTTAACTACTTTTATAAACTGAGATAGACAACTTGAAGATACTAGAGTAGAAGTAAGTCCATTTTACCTACTTTTATAAACTGAGATAGACATCTTGAAGATTACTATAGTAGAAGTAAGTCCATTTTAACTACTTTTATAAACTGAGATATCTATATTACGGCAAGTGATACAATAGTTGTGTTAGAAGGCTCGATAATAAATAAGTAAATGCTATTATATCTATTACAGCACATGATACTGTAGCTGTGTTAGAAGTCACAATAATAAATAAGTAAATGCTATTATATCTATTACATCACGTGATACTGTAGCTGTGTTAGAAGTCACGATAATAAGTAAATACTATTATGTATATTACAGCATGTGATACAGTAGCTGTGTTAGAAGTCACAATAATAAGTAAATACTATTATATGTATATTACAGCATGTGATACAGTAGCTGTGTTAGAAGTCACAATAATAAGTAAATACAATTATATCTATATTAAAGCACGTGATACAGTATCTGTGTTAGAAGTCATGATAATGAGTAAGTAAATACAGTGGTACCTTGGTTCTCAAACTTAATCTGTACCAGATGGCTGTTCAAAAACTGAATCAATTTTTCCCATAAGATATACTGTAAATTAAATTAATCCATTACAGACCTCCAAAAATTGTGCATTATGAAGCATTTTTTAGTAAAAATATTGCTTATTTATACCTGTATAATAATACTTACATGCATAAACGCAACCACGAAAACTATAAACACAATAAAAAAACAATAAATGAAAAATTAAGTGCACTTTACCTGTGCTGAGGAGAGCTGATGGTGTAAGTGAAATGTGGTGAGGAATGTGGAGAGTAGGAGGGTTATTATTGTTTGGAAGGGGAGTCACCTTCCATAAAAATGTCAGGTAACTCTCCTTCTGGGGTTTTCTCTTTTCTGTCTCTTTGCCTGCTTGAGACTCACTGGACCTATTTCTTACTAAAAACTTGTCTAATGAGGTTTGTTTCTGCCTGCATTTTAAAATGTTTCTCAAGTAAGACATGGCATTGTCATTGAAAAGGTTTATGCTGCAGTTTGCTACAGCTTTGTCAGGGTGAAGGTTTCCACAAAACTTTGTAACTCTCTCCATTTCCCACTTGATTAGTGAACTAGGAACATCCTCCCTTCCCTTCTCCTCATCTGAAGACACTTCCTCAGTTGACTTCTGTTGCTGCTGCTTCTGAAGGTCTTGGAGTTTTTCCGTGGTGAGCTCAGTGTTGTGGTCTTCCACCAACTCCTCCACATCATCACCACTCACATTCAAGCCCATACACTTGCCTAGTGAGATAATATCCTTGACAACAGGCTCAGCCTCAAAGCCTTGAAAGTCTATCTGCTACTGAGTCTGGCCACAATTTCTTCCAAGCTGAGTTCATGGTCCTCAAGTAATGAAGGATATTAAAGTGATTTTTCCAGAACTCTCTGGAACTCTGAGGGTTAACTCTGTGTCAGAGGTCACTTTAAAGCACCTTTGAAACAGTGCTTTGGTGTAGAGTTTCTTAAAGTTTGATATGACCTGCTGGTCCTTGGGCTGAATGAGAGGAGTCGTGTTAGGGGGCAAGAGTTTCACCATAATGAAACTGTACTCCTCCACCAACCCATCCTCCTCCTAGCCTGGTGGGTGAGCAGGTGCATTGTCCATCACAAGAAGGGCCTTGAGTGGCAACTGTTTTTCCATGAGGTTATTCTTTACACTTGGGGAAAACACTTCATGGTCCCACTCCATAGAAAATTGCCTGGTTACCCATGCTTTACTATTGGCTCTCCACATGACATATAGTTTACTTTTCAGGACATTATGTTTCTTAAAAACCATCGGGTTCTCAGAATGGTACTCAAGCAAAGGCTTAAGTTTTAAGTTCCCACTTGCATTACTACATAACAATAGAGTTAGCCTGTCCTTCATTGGCTTGTGTCCTAGCAGTGACCTCTCCTCCTTGGTGATGTAGGTCCTCTTTGGCATTTTCTTCCAAAAGAGGCCTGTCTCATCACAATTGAACACTTGTTGGGGAATAAAACCCTCAGCTTCTACATAGTCCTTAAATTCCCTAACAAATTTATCAGCAGCATCTTTGTTAGAACTAGCACCCTCCCCATGTCTCACCACACTATGTATGCCACTTCTCTTCCTAAATTTTTCAAACCACCCCCTACTAGCCTTAAAGGCATCACTTGTATCAGCACTCATTTCAGCAGTGTTTTTCAGGAGGTCAGCATGCACCCTGCTTTGCTTTCTCAAAAATGGCGGTCTCAGAAATGCTATCACCAGCTGTTTTTTGGTTTCCCAAATCAACAACAGTTTTTCTATCTCTTCCATTGTTTGTGATCTTTGTTTTGTAAGTACTGTCACTCCTTTTGCAACATAAGCTCCTTTGACGACCTCTATTTTTCAGTATGGTACAGACTGTAGACTTTGCCGTACCAAACTGTGTAGCAAGGTCAGACACATGAACACCACTCTGACAACTTTTCTTTTTGGTTTGCTGCTTTCATTATCCTTCTTTGACCCCATAGTGTCTTATTTAATCAGAACATTTAGAAAAAACAACAAAAAGAAAAATAAGAACATTCACAGCAGATTTTAGCTGGGGTGTGGACTGAGCGACAGGTGCGGGTAAAATGTTATGTGCAAGCTTAGCGAAGGGTCGTTCGGGTCATCAGTTAGTATATTTCAGGGGTTCGGTCCACGACAGCTTGGTTTGGGAGCCGAGATTATGTTCGACAACCGAGACATCTTTTTCTCAAACAATATGTTCAAAAATCAAATTGTTCGAGAACCGAGGTACCACTGTACTATTATATCTGTATTACCATGCATTATATAGTAGCTGTATTAGAAGTAACGATAATAAATAAGTAAATACTATTATATCTATACAGCACGTGATATAGTACCTGTGTTAGAAGTCACGGTAATAAATAAGTAAATACTATTATATCCATACAGCACATGATACTGTACCTGTGTTAGAAGTCATGATAATAAATAAGTAAATACTATTATATCTGTATTACAGCACGTGATACTGTAGCTGTGTTAGAAGTCACGATAATAAATAAGAAAATAGTATTATATCCATACAGCACATGATACTGTACCTGTGTTAGAAGTCTTGTTAATAAATAAGTAAATACTATTGCATCTCTATTACAGCAACTGATACCATTGTATTAGTATTAGTTTGAAAAGTAAAATGTCTTAAATTTTTGTCCTTTTTTTGTTTAAAATAAAAAAATGTCACTCGTTGACAGTATCCCATTATCTTTTAATTTTCCAAAACATTAACAGCCTTGGGTCTACAGTAAAGCATATGCACACAATCAGTAGTGACATCATTAGATGGTATAGGGTATCTAGAGAAGATGTAAACTCTTCAATGTGTTGCATACTTATTCAAAATGAAGAACTTTCCTTTAACATTGTGTACAATTCACTGTTTAATGATACAGCTAATATTAGAAAGATAGTAAGTAACTCGTTTCTTCACACAGTTCAGCTACTTTTCTTGAAAGTCTGTTAGACAGATTTGCATGCCACTACTTTTAGGTAACTCTCACCTAATTTTGGGATTTATGCCATCATGCAACAGAAGTACTTAACCAATTGATAATGATAATCTATGCACTTGCACTCATAGTTACTTTGTTCTTCTCCCACATATTGTGTAAAATGGACTTTTTAAATTTATCATCTGAGTTCAAGTAATTTAGATTTGTATAGTCAGCAAAATATTTTCTTTCCATCTTCTTTGGCTTTTGATTCAGTAGCTTTATTTCATTATAAATTCTCAAATTATGGTGATTCATATTTAGTCCTGAGTAACTTAAACTTTATTTTTACTATGATTTTGGAGGCTTATTAGTTGTGATTGTCGTTGCAGTCATCATTCAGTATGTTGTGTATTACCATATGCTTTTTGGGCTTTCTACTTTCACCTTGTCAGCCAAACCTTTTTGTTTTCAGATGGGAAAGATTACAGCCTCCATCTGATTTGCTTTAGGTAGTTAGTACCGTACCATTCATGAAAGAACCTTAAATTTTCAGTATCTGAATATCCAGTATCTGGATTTCATTACCAGATACATTATTTTCATTATGTATTGTCTGTCTTTGTTATTAGTTCTTGTTTTCTTACTGCTTCATGTATACTTGGAGCTTAATTTTCCTTATTATTAGGCATTGTACTGTGACCTTTCTCATGCCTTGCCCCCATCATGTTTGTGAATACTTTGGCTCTAATTTGTAGACTTCCTTTCTTCCCATTATATACCATTGTCATTGGTATTTGTTTATCCAGCTAGGGGGATCTTCTCCCCTTACTTCACATTTTCTTATGTAGTTTGCCATTTTTTTAATTTATTTATTTGTGTCTCTATGCTCCTGTATTCCTTCTTCCAACTCTGCCTTTTCTCTGAGGCACTTCTTGCTTCAAAAGGACTTTTATGAATGTTTGTTTCCTTCTTAGCTTGGCCTGTTCCACTTCTTCTGCTCTCTTCCTCTATATGTTTGGCTATCTTTCTTTTTATTGATGCTTTTAGTGGAATTTCTCCCTGTTGACCTAGTCTGACATGATATCACTTCTGTCCTCATTACTTTCCCAGGATTTTTACACTTATCTCAGCCTTTCTCTTTACTTCTATTCCTTATCTAGATATGCCTACTCCTAACCTTCTCATTTCAGGCCTTTCTCGGTTTTTTGTTTTCCCTCTACCTAGTTTTTCACTCTTCTTGTCAGTGATTTTCACACTATGATTTTATGGATACCCATCTTTTGTTCATGCTGTCAGTCTTACTTTGTACTGACAGTCATTTTAAATTTCTTCTCCTTGATCTTTTTCCGTTTTCTCTTCACCTCCCTCAACTAATTTTCTGATATATTCCCCTCCAATCTGCAGTTGACCATGGTCTATGTATCGAACATCACTCTTGGCCCATCTTCCTTTTTTATTTTTCATTATGTTCTGTCCATCTTTTCCTGGTTTTACCATTTCTTGTTCTTCCCTTTGACTTGGTGTCGACCCTTTTTTCTATTCGTTGGTATGGTGAGGACCTTCCTTTGCTATATTCAAGGCCTGGGACTGTTGTTCCATTCTTTGTTTATTTATGCTTGTTTACATTATCACATGTTTTCTTCCTTTTTTATGGAGGCTGCTTGGTTGGTGGAGATTTTATTCTGGGATCTAAGCCATTTCTCATTCCTTGTCAGTATTTAATACTTTTGGGCATTTTCTTCCTCTCTTATATATGTACAAAGTTTGACCTTCTTTTCTTCAAATATGAGCTATAGTATATCTGGTCACCAGGTTTTCACATCCCATTCTCTTCATGTATGGGAGTTTCTTTCATTTTTAGAGGCTCTGGCTTCTCTGGAATCCCTGAATCTGTTGGAGTACACACTTATGTCTTCTACAGTGTTTCTTGTTGATGCAAGGTTCTTTTTTGGGGTCCATTAACCTCTTTTGTGGACCACTCCTCAAGGAATTGTCATTGTGACTGAGCTGTGCCTCATACTTCCTTCCTTGCTTTACTGTCTCTCGAACTGGGTTTGTCATTCTAGATGTGAGCAGGACTTCTGATATTTTAATGCTAGACAGATGTTCATTCTTCATGAATGTGCTTGACCTGCTTCTACTTGTAAATTGCTTGGTCATGTTCAATTTAGTCTATTCATTAGTAGTTTCTTGCATAGCCATTTATGGGGTACCTATTTCAGGACCTTTTGATTTAGGGTGTTTGGCATACGCTTCTTTGTCAATTCATATTGGGTTGATCTTTTTGTGTATCTTTTGCTGAGAGCTCTGGCTGTCAGTTTTCTCACCAAGGCTTGGTCTCACTTCTTGCTGAATACCTATTCTGCTGTTTGTCTCTTCCCTCTGGTCCTCAACTTTGCACATTGCTATCTTTTGTTGGTGTCTCTTTTCTCAGCTTAGTCTTGGTCTTCTAGACATTGGTATCCCCAATAACTTCTTTCTCTCTTGCTTCATCTTCGTGCATCTCTTTTCATCAAAGGTTGTCCCACCCATCCTCATGCATGAAATTAGCTCACTCAGTCAGCTATCAGGTCAGTCTTTTCAGTTATGTGGCATTCTTCTTGTTGCCTTTCCACTACCATTGTCTATCAACATCTGTGGTGGGTCATTGGTACTTCCACTACTACTTTCCTTATGGCTGTCATGCTGTGAACCACTTTCTGCCCTTTCTTTTACTGGATTGTTTATCATTGGCTTGTTGGTCTCTACCTTTACTAGTTATTGAGAGACCTGTCTATAGCATTTCTCCTTTCCCAGCACCACAAGATGTTTCACATTTCTTCACATTTGATTCATTACCTTCTTCATTCTTTTGCACATTATTCACTACTCCTAAGGCAGGCTTCTCCATGCAGGCATGCAGTCACATTACACACATCTGTCTCTTCCTCTGCACTTTCTTGTTGTTTTATCTTCTGATGGTTTTTGGCTTCCGTAGGCCACCATTCTTTGATCTACCCATCATCTTTGAAAAGAATACATGTTATTTTTCTTTCAGAGTTCCTTTCTCAGTTCATACTATTTTACTAGGTGGCAGGTGTTGCCTTCTATGATATACTTACCCAAAATCTGCATTGAACCAGAATAATAAAAGTGCCCATACCATTTGCACCGGCTCTGCCTGTGCCCTGTATGAGTTGGGGTGTTCTGCAAGATCACTTGAGGTTTTGTTTTGATATATATATTCACTCTGTTGTGTGATCCAGCAACAGGAAAGTATTCTGCTGGCTTTTAAAAATAGGGGTTCATGGTCATCTGTTGTAGTGTCTTCAGTAAGTAACTTTCTGGTTGAAGGTCCAATAGGGATCCAGAAACTTTCTTCAAGTCTTGTTAATGCCAGTTCTCATCCTCTTTGTTGAGTGAAACGGGGTAGACCCTTGACATTTACCAGTTCCAAACTGCTGTTGTGTTGGACCAAGGAGAATCATCAGTTGGGGCTGTATAGTGGGGTGGTTGTGACCCTGTCACTGTAGTACAGATTATACGTAACTCATGCTACTTGTACAGCTTTAGACTGTCCAGTAGAGCTCTAGTAAGCACCATGTTAGACCTTCCTACTGCAGCTGGAGTTGTAGTATTTGAAAGTAGAATTGAGATGAGCTCAAAAGGTATGGGGTGAATGAACCCCACCAACACTGCACCTATGTACTCTACAATTACTTGTGTGCAAGTGCTTAGAATGTCATGTTCTCATTCTGTCTGGTCCTACATGGAGGCTCATTTTCTATTCTTTCCTTTCCAGGCAAACATTAGATTTGGTCTCCATATGCAGCTCCTGTTGTTGGGTGTCACACATTGTGGGCTTTCTGAAGGGAACTGATCCAGTTAAATTTTGCAGTAGTCCCCCTATGACTTCAGCATCAAACTGTGTGAAGAGTTGTATTATTGTTTGTCTTGGAAGTTAACACATTCCTTATCAATCTATTTCTGACAGATACCTACTTCTGCTTGCCTTTCAATCCATCCTCCATGGTTCCATTTCATCTTTATTTTCCATGTTTCACCAAATAATGAAGTTATCACAAGTGCAAGTGCATCACATGAACTTAGGTTTGAATTGTGTAAGGGCTAATGTCATGTAAATCTCTTTGTGTGTGAATGTGAGTATCTCTACTTCATACATCCACAGTATCCATGTAGGTAGTTGAATAAAGATTTTGAAACATGAAGATTTCTTGTGTATGTTTTAAATGTTTATTGACATACACCATGAACCTTAACTAACGGACTGGTAAGAGTAGGAATATAAGCATAGAAACTTCCCTGTTTACATACTTTTATGTAAAGTTTAAATGTCTGTTGACTCACATGACGAGGTTCTGTGAATAGTAAAGAAGTTAACATGGAAACTCTCTGTTTTAAAACATGGAAAAGTTCTATGTAACCTTTACATGCTTATTAACTAGATCTGGGTGATTAATAAATTTTGCTAATTAATTGATTCTGTTATAATAATTTGATCAAGTTGACCAGCCTTGTAACTGTGAAACTGTACTTACTATAACTGAATATATTGCATGTATCTTATTGAAATTTAGTAAGCATTTAATAAATGCTGAAAGCCTGTTGTACACTGAAATGTAACTTATTAATAAAGTAGTTCTATTAAAAATCCATTCATACATTTCTGAAGTCTTTACTTCTGACAGTAAAAATACTTCATAGTTTATTTGTGTAATACTCTGATCTTCATAGTTCATTTGTGTAACACCTTAATCTTCATAGTTCATTTGTGTAACACCTTGGTCTTCATAGCTTCTTTGTGTAACACCTTGATCTTCATAGTTAATTTGTGTAACACCTTGATCTTCATAGCTTATTTGTGTAACACCTTGATCTTCATAGCTTATTTGTGTAACACCTTGATCTTCATAGCTTATTTGTGTAACACCTTGATCTTTATAGCTTATTTGTGTAACACCTTGGTCTTCATAGCTTATTTGTGTAGCACCTTGATCTTCATAGCTTATTTGTGTAACACCTTGATCTTTATAGCTTATTTGTGTAACACCTTGATCTTTATAGCTTATTTGTGTAACACCTTGATCTTTATAGCTTATTTGTGTAACACCTTGGTCTTCATAGCTTATTTGTGTAGCACCTTGATCTTTATAGCTTCTTTGTGTAACACCTTGAATCTCCCGAGTGAATATCAGAATCTTTTATTGACTCTTTACAGTTTATTTGTTATTTTCTCCACTCTGACTTTAGATAAATCATAAATGTACACTAAAACAAAAAGTTTGAAAAGATGAAATAACATTAATAATACCATTTCTCATTGTATTGACTATAGTATTAATTAAAAAGTTCTAAATTGTTTGTTTAAGCATTTCTAACTGTTCACCTTTTTCTTTTAATTTAGTGGTTTTTCATGTGCAGCTGGAACAGTAATTTTTGTGTAAAAAAAACATTTAATCCCAATAGCAATCTAGTAACATGGGAAGTACAAAACTAGGTCATGTTGGCTGTAGATTTTACTGAAGCTATATTAAGCCAAAAATAACCCAAGAGAGCCCAAAAATAAGAAGTTTGTTTTCAGGGCATTTTTTTCACTCTTGTTTCATTTACCCACAAGTAGTGTTTCATTTTGAAAATATATTAAGAAAGAAATACATGTACAACAAAAATTTGAAACATACTTATTCACTGACACTATAGTTATACCTTGACATTGGCTTTGCCTGTCTAAGCATTGTTCTTGCATACTTCGGTCTTTGATAGCCTACCTAAAATGCCCTTGGAAATCTCTAACTTTCTGTGTTGTGCCCTCTGTTTAAGTACTATATATAAGCATCTCACTCAGGTAATGTAATTACTTTTTGACAAAACATTGCTCACTGTTTTCTCTGACAAACTGCTCTGTTTAGTTCTGTTGTGGATTGCAATTTTCCTGTCATTTTGCAGATTTCCATATAATTATAATTTCCTTATAATAATATTAAAAGACATGATACTTGTGGGTATGGATTCTGATATTACCATTGTCTGCATGGTAGCTAATCTAAACCTCCCCTGTTCCTCCTTTATTATTTAGCATCTCATTATGGTCAGAGTGTGGGAGGAGTCACTCGTAGTTGAGGCAGGTTGTGTTTGTATCCATTGGGAGATGTAGACATGGGTGTTTTCTCCTGAGGCTTCAAGTTACCTTTTGTTGATTGTGGTTATTCTGTGGAGAATTAAACTTTGTGTTTCTTATGCCTTTTTTGCTTAGTCAACTTCTCTCTAGTTTGGATTTTGGTTTGTGAGATTTGTCTTGCTTACATTGACTGCTTATGTTTCTTCTGGTGAAATACCTTGGTGAAGTGAGTTTGTGTATTTGCTATAACATCTGTGTTACATATGACTTTTTGTCATTTTGAAGTTTGCAGATGTCCCAGATCCCTTTGCTTTGTGAAATGACATCACTTATTTGCTTTTGTTATTGTTGACCTCTAGACATTATGTGGCTCTAGCAGCTTACTAGCTTCAGACCTTAGTTTCAGGGCCCTTTCATTTGAGCTGTCTCAGGTCAATGGCATCATTATCTGCTTAGGTGGTGGTGAGGGGATGATTTAGAGTGAGTATTGAGGGACACCTCGTATTCCTTCACTGAAAATTTGTGGGTACTTCAGGCTCTAGTATTGAAGTTGATCTTTCATTCAATTTTCCATCTTCATTATCCTCTCAATTTGTGATATTTTCACCCCTCCTGTTGTATCTGACTTCAATCCACTGGATCTTCCAGTCTTTTTATCAGGAGCAGTATCTAAGGTTTTGAGTGGTGGTTGGTTTGGATCACTCCACCAGTAGAATTTATCTATATATGTTGGGGCTTGTAAGTTTAAATGTCTAGTGACACTCTTTCCCAAGTTTCATCTCTTCAGGAGTGAGGTATGAATATTAAAAGTAACATAATCCAGAGTATACGAATGGATGATGTATTTTCATTCTACATCAGTAATTTAAATCTTGCTGTCCAACTGGTAATAATGCAAGGTATAGATCTCTTGCATGGGAATATCCTCATTAGTCATTTCCTCAGTTCCACACTGGATTCTGTAACTTACTGTCATAGTGTTGTTGTTTTCAAAATTTGGCTCCTTTACTATGGAGCTTATTCCAATCCTATCAGTTTTTTTGGATTGCAATTTTCCTGGAGTAATGAATTTCATAGCAGTTTGTCAGTCTCAGCTCTCATTTTCTCCTGGTCAAATGAATTCTCCATTGTAAGGGTCTTTGATGGATTTGCTCTCATTTTGGTCCTACAGTGACCAATATTGGCCACTCATTGATATTCTTAGCTATAGGCTTTGGAGTCCCCAGTCCCTCATCTTCAGGCATGGATGATAGATACATTCAATTCTGATTGGATGGGATTGCACATTTATGTCTTTCTCTCAGTTCATTTGTTACTCAAAGTTATGGCTGTGTTTCAGTCCTCTGTTTGTGAGCTGTTACTAGCCCCAGATTGACGAGCTTCATCACAGTTTCCTCTTTTACAGTATGTTCAAGTAAGTCCATCTCTGCATCTTACTTTTTGAATTAAGGCATCCTCAATCCCATATTCTTCCAAGCTCATTGGGGTTTGACATATGAAATTGCCTGGGGTGTGACTCATAAGGAGTTTGTACTTTACCGTATGTGTGCTCTCGGGTGGATTGAAATATTTTTTCTGAAATTTAATTTCCAATAGTGTGGAAACATTGCTTCATGTAGTCTCTAGTAATTCTGTGAAATATTATTGAAATTTATAATTATTCTGTGATACCCAATGCTCTATAATACTGTAGTATTTTGTTATACAAAATTTCTGATGGAATACTACCTTATTCCATCAGATTTGTTGATATAAATCATACTGGTACATGTTTGAATCCTGATTCATGAGTGGTTATTTTTATATCTTTGAGAAATACAAGATTAAAGTAATGCAACACAAGTTTCCTTTTTTTTCAGTGCTTAAGTACAAATTAATTCAGTCCATTATTTCATTTAATTCATTAGGTTGTTTATTTAGCTTCTTATTGATGCTATAGTTCTATACTTTATACTATATGTTACTGTGTGCTATTTTGATCTGTACATTGACTGCGATTGAATACTGGCTTTGAAGTGACACCAAATTTCTTGTGCTGATGTAACAGTAATACTAATTTTGTAAATTAATACCATAGTTCTGACACCATGGCTTAGGAAGTGAGAACATGGAACAAAACAATATGTCCCATTTTTGGTACACCTGAGGAGTTAGACTGTCCAGATGTGATACAGTATTACATCTTAGTACATCTCAATATAAAGAAGGATATAAAAGAACCCCCTTTTAAAGAAATACTAGAGACAGTGGCCAGATATATAGAGAAGGTGTGGGTGAAACTTTCACTGCTTGCTTTGAGTCATGATTGGGTTTTGTAAAATATTAGAAGCTATTGTGATAAATACAGAAAAATTATGAAACCAGTAAAAAATGAGTAAAGTGACACTTACAAAGTCAAAGAATTCCAGGAACAAGCCGTAAAAAATATTTTCAGCAATTGTTCCCTATGTATTCAGATTTCACTGTGTGTGACTGTGCTAAGGATTGCAAAGTGCCAAAGAAAGAACAGGCTTTCCTCTTATACCAAAGAAGTGACATGATTATAGGCTCTGTCAACACCACTAACCTCTACTAAATCCAGAACATTGCTTCACCATGTGTAAAGTGATAAAACACACAACACAACCAAGATGGAATGTGATGATAATGGACTGTGTGATAATGAAACTCTCCCTGAATCTGATAACAGTACTGACTCTGTATTACCAAAGTCTGTTTGTAGAGAGCTGTGGAAACTGTTGATGAACAAAGGCCTTCATCATCAAATGCCAAAAAAAAACTCAGGTGAGGTTGTCATTAACAGCATTTGTAGGATCTTGCAAGAGAACAGGAGTATCTGACAGAGCAGCTTCTGCTATAACTAGTTCAATGGGAAAAGGAGTGTCCAATACAGCATCTTCTACAATCGCTAATGCATCAGGACAGGAGTGTCTGATACAGCATCTTCTACAATCGCTAATGCATCAGGACAGGAGTGTCTGATAGAGCAGCTTCTACAATCGCTAATGCATCAGGACAGGAGTGTCTGATAGAGCAGCTTCTACAATCGCTAATGCATCAGGACAGGAGTGTCTGATAGAGCAGCTTCTACAATTGCTAGTACAACAGGACAGGAGTATCTGATACAGCAGCTTCTACAATTGCTAGTACAACAGGACAGGAGTATCTGATACAGCAGCTTTTATAGTCACTAATGCTACAGGGCATGAGTGTCTGATAGAGCAGCTTCTACAGTCACTAGTGCAACAGGACAAGAATGTCTGAACAGCAGCTTCTACAGTCACTAGTGCAACAGGACAAGAATATCTGAACAGCAGCTTCTACAGTCACTAGTGCAACAGGACAAGAATATCTGAACAGCAGCTTCTACAGTCACTAGTGCAACAGGACAGAAGTATCTGATACAGCAGCTTTTATAGTCACTAATGCTACAGGGCATGAGTGTCTGATAGAGCAGCTTCTACAGTCACTAGTGCAACAGGACAAGAATGTCTGAACAGCAGCTTCTACAGTCACTAGTGCAACAGGACAGGAATATTTGATACAGAAGACTCTACAATTACTAGTGCAGCAGGACAGGAGTGTCTGATACAGCAGCTTCTATAATTGCTAGTGCAACAGAACAGTGGTGTCTGATACAGCAGCTTTTACAATTGCCAGTGCAGCAGGACAGCAGTGTCTGATACAGCAGCTTCTACAATCACTAGTGCATGTATAGAAAATGTATGACTAATTACAAATAAGTATAATGGGAACAATGATATGAAGTATGTTCTTCAACTGGTGGCAGTGGTGGCACCAGGAGGGGGGGGGGGCTTAGGGGGCTTGAGCCTCCCCAAATGAATCAGCCCCCAATATTGTTACCTACATATATTCATAAAATATGAAAAACACAATTGTCGTTGTTGCTTAACAATTAACATCAAAGAGACATAGATCTGTAGAACTCAATATCTTCATTAAAACAGAAGTATGTGTCATGTGTCCCATAGCAACGTACTGAATGCACTGAAACTCATGGGCTGTATTGCTGCTCCCTGTGTAATGCCATTCTATCTTGAGCTTCGACGAAGATTAGACAACCACGTAACTTTCAAATTACAACAGATCATCAGGGATTTTACTTGATAAACCAAAGGTTTCACAGGTATTTACCCATTAATTTCATTTATCTTTTATTGAAAAGTAAAACAGAGCATGTATGTATAAGTGTATTGTGTATAGGTCAAAACTATGAAGCATTTAGCCAGTGTTGTGTCCTCTGTGGGATCATTTCGCATTGTGTATCAGCCATTCAAAATTTGCTGCCAATCACCAGAACAGGTGCATTGTTTTGAAGTAATTTTGACTGTAAACACAACATGATGAAAGATAGTTAGTCTGACAGTAACCTTACTTTTCCTCAGAGTGTATTAACTTCACATGGGATAATTCGTTTCTGCTGTGTGAACTATGTCTTTATATTATATTTCTTTTGATTTGTAGCTTTACTCTTAATGGTATATTAAATGTTCAATCTAAGCTAATCTTGATTTTTTTTATTATTATGTATTACCTTGGGTGGAATTTGGGTGAGCTTCCTCTTTTACATATACACATATTTTCATAAACAGATTATTTCTCATTTGTATTAATGAATTATTAACCAGGGTATGAGTTTCCAATGAAAACTGCATTGAAAACACAGTTCAAAATAGCACACCTTTCTGAAATGTACCTTGGTATTTACATTATTATAATTTACCATCTATACTTCATATTGATGGTATTTTGGGAAGCCCCTCCACAGTTTACCTCATTTTCCCTCAACCCTCCCTCCCAAACGAAAATATTCTGGTGCTGCCACTGACTGGTGAAACAGTAAAGTATCCAAGTATCACTTTTGTGATACAACAGTTGTGGAGTACCATTTGGCATTACATGAGGAACATGGATGGAAGTATTTAGGACACACAATACCTGTGTTTACCTTCTTTCCTCCCCTCAAAGAAGCAGCATTAGTGACAGCAATAGTGCACATGTCAAACAATTGTTTATATCATCTAAGTGAGTTGCTTGCATGCAGTACCAAGATAGAGGGAGCCTTGATGTGGGTGGAGAGATTTGGAAATTAGATATTTTCAAGAGCAGATAAGTAGGGTATGAAAGACTGGAGCATGCAAGACCAATATTTATACAGGCAAAGAAGGAATAGCTATAGTGTTAGTGGATGGTAAGTATTATTGGAAATACATTTTCATTTTGTGTAAATGTTGATATGTTTGAACTGTTTGACTTCAAGGAAAGATATCTTGATGTTCTCCCCCTAAGCATTATTGAGTTTCACAACTGTCATTGTCAACAAACATATAGGTTTCAAATACACATTTTAGAACACAGAAATATATTAGACACTAGAACAGAACGAGGTTACTTTAGTAATTCAGAAGTTTATAATAATTCATGAAAGGATTAAATATGAAATGTGGAGTGTCAGTTTTTCTTACTCTGTACAATATCTGTTTATGTTTGATTCTTTGTGGTGTTATATAAAACAAGTGTAGAGGACTAATCAACAAAATACTGTGGGTAGAAAGGCTTGCATGTTGTTATTTTCTGTTTAAATGATGATGTATATTCTGTTGTCTATACAGTTAAATTGTTGCTAGGTGAAAACATAGAACAAACTGGGACAATTAGTTATGTCAACAGAATGCTAAATATACTCAGGTCTGGAGATTGACAGTTTATGGACATGATTGAATAAATTATCACTCATTCCACTAACCACCTTACGAGAATCATACCACATACTTCATATAAACCTGTCAAAAATCAGTTTAAGCTGACCTGAGTGATACTCTGAACTAGGCACCTGTGTTTGTTCCTTGTAAATACACAACTTAATTTGTATGTAAAAGTGTTATGTCTTTCATCCAGAATATTAAATATTTTACTTATATATATATACATGTATCATCTTTTGTAAAGAATTAGTTTTAATATATTAATCACATAAACTACACCTAAGGTTTGGTGCAGCCTTATGGAATAGTAGCATTGTGGTCGGTGAGCTTATCCAGGTTATTGTGTTAAGGTATTTTGTTTGAAAAACTACCATTTGTTTTGTGAAGTTAATTATGTTTTAAAAGAACAAATAATTAGTTTACTTTTATAGATTGATACTGTACATTATTATTCTAATCTAGCATTTGAAGATTCAGAAAGTGAAGAAGAGTCTTGGAAGTGTCAGTTACATTGGTTCTATTCATGGAATCGAAACAAAAATAGGTAGGTTTGTGTATTACAGAACATTGAGAAGACTTTCACCAGTGTGTAGAAGTTTTTATGCTCTAAATTTCATTATGGTATCTGTCAGTTACTTGACACTACTACTGTTTCATTTTTTAAACTTGTTGTAACATAATCATAGCTTATGCTGTGCATGTTCAAATTTTGTTTTGTTTTAACTGGAGTGTGTATTTAAGTTTATATAAATTATTTATGAAATGATTTTAATTCTAAACATATTTATTTATACATGAAGGTAATGTAAACATTTGGTTTTATCCAAGTGAAGTTCCACCTGATTGTTAAACATTTGTTGCTGTGTACAGATTTCTATTATTTCAAAAGACAGAGTATATATCATTAATGTATTGTATTTGTACTGTTTTCATTACAGGCACACTGAAAGCAGCACTTTTTCAAGATTGGTTCAGCAGTCTCAATTAAAAAATGAAGTACGTCGTCATTATTTTTATATCTGTCAAGTACACAGTTTACAGAAAGAAGAGAGATTGCAGCAGATAAAGCTTGGCCAGTGTCTTCTTGAAACAGCTCGCCACTGTCCAAATAGAACAGCTCATGTTTTGTTAAAAGATCTGCATCTTTTACCAAAACCACGAAAAATGTAAGATTATGTTATGTAGATTATAGTGTCGTAGTTTAATATCCTCAGTTGTGTGGATAGCTGTTCACTTTAGTTAACTTCAGAGTCGTTTAATTTGTTAGACACTAAAAACATTTGTAATCCATGTTAATTCTATCAAAAAAAATAGACAAACCATTTTTATAAATGTGTTAAAATTTATCAAAGTTTTTAAAAGCTCAAATGGTTCATACTTTTGTTTAAAATAGTTAAAAACTTTCTACACTTTTAATATGGCTGAACTTTGTGCTTGGTCAGTTATACCATTATACTCTAATTGTAAAATAAAAAAACCAAAATCTACACTTTGATAAAATGATAAAGTAATATACATGTTTATAATGAACATAAATTTGTGGTATTTATTTTTCTTTCAGGTAATTGTTTACAATAAATTATTTGTATAATAATTGAAATAATTTACAAGTTTATACCTCACCTTTCAAAACAAGATGGCTTGATTTCTTCATACATACTTGAGTTACTGTACACCTAAAAACGTGTTGTAATGTGAACTAGGCTAGTAAATGATCATCATGCAGTGATAACTCTCCACCAGTAGGGGGGTGACACAATCTTCTTGCATAATAACTCTTCCCTGATCACTTCAGTTTTTTTTAATTTATTCTCTTCATCAATATTGTTTAGAACAGATGTATTCTAAAGTTGTCAAACAAGTACTTGAATTTGAATTAAATTTATTCCCTTTTTTCAATATTGTTCAGAACAGATGTATTCTAAAGCTATCAAACAAGTACTGAATTTGATTTAAAATTATTCTTTTTTTTGATATTGTTCAGAACAGATGTATTCTAAAGTTGTCAAACAAGTACTTGAATTTAATTTAATTTTTTTTTCAATATTGTTCAGAACAGATGTATTCTAGAGTTGTCAAACAAGTACTTGAATTTGATTTAAATTCATTCTTTTTGATATTTTTCATAACAGATGTGTTCCAAAGTTGTTAAACAAGTACTTGAATTTGATTTAATTTTTTTTTCAATATTGTTCAGAACAGATGTATTCTAAAGCTGTCAAACAAGTACTTGAATTTGATTTAATTTTTTTTTCGATATTGTTGAGAACAGATGTATTCTAAAGTTGTTAAACAAGTACTTGAATTTGATTTAATTTTTTTTTTTCAATATTGGTCAGAACAGATGTATTCTAAAGTTGTGAAACAAGTACTTGAATTTGATTTAATTTTTTTTTTTCAATATTGGTCAGAACAGATGTATTCCAGAGTTGTTAAACAAGTACTTGAATTTGATTTAAATTCATTCTTTTTTTGATATTGTTCAGAACAGATGTATTCTAAAGTTGTTAAACAAGTACTTGAATTTGATTTAACTTTATTCTTTTTGAATTGTTCAGAACAGATGTATTCTAAAGTTGTTAAACAAGTACTTGAATTTGATTTAAATTTATGCTTTTTGATATTGTTCAGAACAGATGTATTATAAAGTTGTCAAACAAGTACTTGAATTTGATTTAAATTTATTCTTTTCGATATTGTTCAGAACGGATGTATTCTAAAGTTGTGAAACAAGTACTTGAATTTGATTTAAATTTATGCTTTTCAATATTGTTCAGAACAGATATATTCTAAAGTTGTCACACAAGTAATCAAATTGAAAATCAAATTTCTTTTCAATATTGTTCAGAACAGAAGTATTCTAAAGTTGTCAAACAAGTACTTGAATTTGATTTAAATTTATTCATTTCTTCTTTATTGTTTAGAATAGGGTTGTTCCAAAGTTATTAAAATTAAATATGAAGAAAAGAAGAAATTTTAAGTGAAATTTAAGTACACTATGTGTGCTAATATTTTACTAGTTGTGATGAAATTTAGCATATCCCTGTGATACTTAGAGCTCTTTTTCCTTTCTCTTCGGGCAAAGAGTATAACCTTGAAATATATTTTCAATAGATACTCACCCTTGCACATCTTCTCACCTACTTTTCCCTGTTAGGTTAACCTGACTTAATGGGAGCTACCGTGCAAGGAGGCTGTGTCACCCTCCTATTGGTATAGGGCTGGTGTCACATGATGCACCTTGCACAAACAGAATTCAATACATGAACTAAAATTACAGAGGTAGATATAGGTAGCCATTAGTGTACAGTGGTGCATTGCTGGCCAAAATCTTAAGGCCAATGAACATAAAGAAATAATATGCATTTTGCATTGTTAGACTCAAATAATTATTTGAGTAGAGATTTGAAAGATTAAAATAAGAAAAGGGAAAATAAAACCAAAAAACTTTTAGCATTTAATAGGAAAATATGAACACTATGAAATTAGTCTAAATACTAGCTGGTCAAAAGTTTAAGACTATACTGAAAGAAACGTTAATCAGTAAATGTAACGAAATTTAGCCATTTGTGTTCAAGCATTAGTGTTGTCAACATCTCCCACTGACATCTCCATTACATTGGGTAAAAACATGGCAAGGGCTAAAAAGTTGACTGAGTTTGAATGTGGCAGAATTGTCAAGCTCCAAAAGCAAGGTCTCTGTCAATGTGCCATCACTGGTGAGATTGAGTGTAGTAAATCTGCCGTTGTAAATTTCTTAAAAGATCCTGAGGGATACGGACTGAGAATTTCAAGTGGTCGGCTCAAGAAAAGTTTGCCGGCATTGAGCAGGAGGATTTGACAGGTGGTCCAGCAAGACACCAGCTGATTATTGAGCCAGATTAAGGCCCTTATGGATGCAGAATGCAGCTCAAGAACAATAAGATGGCATATACGAGAGAAAGGCTTTAAAAACCGTAAATGTCTTCAAAGGCTACACCTCCTTCCACACCACAAAACAGCTCGGTTAAACTTTGCTGAGAAGCACCAGACATGGGATGTAGAAAAGTGGTTTAAGGTTTTGTTCTCTGATGATAAAAATTTAACCTAGATGGTCCAGATGGCTTCCAACATTATTAGCATGATAAGGATATCCCATCAGAGACATTTTCTACATGACACAGTGAAGGAGGTTCCACCATGATCTGCGGTGCTTTCTCCTTTATGAACAATGGAGCTTCAGGTTATACAGGGGCATTAAACAGCAACTGGCTACATTGGCATGTTGGAGAGAGCATCCATATTGACTAAAGGCTATCGCTTGTGTGGAAATTATTGGATCTTTCAGCAGGACAACGCTGCAATCCACAATGCCTGCAGAACAAAGGACTATTTCATGGCAAAAAACATGATTCTTTTGGACCATCCAGTGTGTTCACCCAAACTGAACCCCATTGAAAATGTTTGGGGGTGGATGGCAAGGGAAGTCTATAGAAATGGACATCATTTGCAAACAGTGCATGATCTTCGTGAAGCCATCTTTACCACTTGGAATAACATTCTAGTCAGCTTTCTGCAAATGCTTATATCGAAAATGCCAAAGCAAACGTTTGCAGTTATTCTCAATGATGGTCGTGCAACTCATTACTGAGACCTCTCGTTGGGCATTTCCTACCCTGTTTAGGACTTCTTTTTAGTATGGTCTTTTGACCAGTTAGTATTTAAGCTAACTTCATAGTGTTCACATTTTCCCTATTAAATGCTAAAAAAGTTTATTATTTTCCCTTTTCTTATTTTCATCTTTCGAAGCTCTACTCAAATAAGTGGTTGAGTCTAACAACGCAAAATGCATAATTTGTCTTCATGTTCATTGGCCTTAAGATTTTGGTCAGCAGTGTATGTATCTTATGTATCTAGCAGAAATGTAAATAGAAAATGCTAACTTTCATTCAACTTTACATGTTTGTGTTTTGTTTTTATTTCAATAAACTTTTATATTTAAAATGGACATACTCTCTTTTATTTAAGCCATCACTGCAGCAGGCACATTTTAAGTCTTTAAATGTTTATTCAGTTCACTGTATCAGAATCAATACTGTTTAGTAAATAAGCTGAATTTTCCCTAGCTTCTGTGGTGATTGTTTAGTAAATAAGCTGGATTTTCCCTAACTTCTGTGGTGATTGTTTAGTAAATAAGCTGGATTTTCCCTAGCTTCTGTGGTGATTGTTTAGTAAATAAACTGGATTTTCCCTAGTTTCTGTGGTGATTGTTTAGTAAATAAACTGGATTTTCCCTAGCTTCTGTGGTAATTGTTTAGTAAATAAACTGGATTTTCCCTAGCTTCTGTGGTGATTGTTTAGTAACTAAACTGGATTTTCCCTAGCTTCTGTGGTGATTGTTTAGTAAATAAACTGGATTTTCCCTAGCTTCTGTGGTGATTAGTAGTAAATAAGCTGGATTTTCCCTAGCTTCTGTGGTGATTGTTTAGTAAATAAACTGGATTTTCCCTAGCTTCTGTGGTGATTGTTTAGTAAATAAGCTGGATTTTCCCTAGCTTCTGTGGTGATTAGTAGTAAATAAGCTGGATTTTCCCTAGTTTCTGTGGTGATTGTTTAGTAAATAAGCTGGATTTTCCCTAGCTTCTGTGGTGATTGTTTAGTAAATAAACTGGATTTTCCCTAGCTTCTGTGGTGATTGTTTAGTAAATAAACTGGATTTTCCCTAGCTTCTGTGGTGATTGTTTAGTAAATAAACTGGATTTTCCCTAGCTTCTGTGATGATTGTTTAGTAAATAAACTGGATTTTCCCTAGCTTCTGTGGTGATTGTTTAGTAAATAAACTGGATTTTCCCTAGCTTCTGTGGTGATTGTTTAGTAAATAAACTGGATTTTCCCTAGCTTCTGTGGTGATTGTTTAGTAAATAAACTGGATTTTCCCTAGCTTCTGTGGTGATTGTTTAGTAAATAAGCTGGATTTTCCCTAGTTTCTGTGGTGATTGTTTAGTAAATAAACTGGATTTTCCCTAGCTTCTGTGGTGATTGTTTAGTAAATAAACTGGATTTTCCCTAGCTTCTGTGGTGATTGTTTAGTAAATAAACTAGATTTTCCCTACTTCTGTGGTGATTGCTGCTATGATGTCTTTCCATTTTTCTCTATCATCTTTAGTGAAATAGTTGACTTACGGTATGGCAGTATATAGAAACATGCTGATAAATGATATAAATATTATGATTTATTATCCAACGTCTGTACAGGGATTTTAAAACAAGGACCTTATTGTGTATTGGCCACAGTAAATGAGTTAAATGTCCTTGTGTGTCTAGTTTCTACTGAGTTGATGAAGTAAGATTTTTCCATTGAAATAGATCTCTGTATTTTGAATATGGTTTTTTAGGTAATTTTGTGTATGTGTGTGTGAGCATATATAACCAGAAACCATACAAATAACAAATCATTGTTTTGTTTTTCTCTTTCTCTTAGTATGAAATCTGTTAGTTTGGAGAAAAGGGTATGTTGTTATCAGCATGAAGGTACATCTTGTTCGCTTCCAGCTTTGCCTTACACTAGGCACTGTGTCAGACGTATCCTTTTTTATTGTTTCAAACTAGTAAATCCTTGGTAAGTAAGAACATGGGTGGGACTTCCACACCTAGTTCATGAGTGCTGATTCTCTTGTAAACCTTTTTAGTTTATAAAAACTTGAATAAAATCCAAATTAATAAAGGCTTTTAGAATAATATAATTAAGGCTCATTTTTATCTTTTTGATATTGTTATAGTTTTGTGAAGGAATTAAAACAAACCAGAAACCTTAATTTAAATGTTTTGAATCTCTACTGTTAAACATTATGATTTTTTTTATATTTTATTATAGTATTTGACAAGTATTTCTTTTGATAAAAGAATCTCACTTCAGTAAGTATTTTTTTGATGATAAGAAACTGAAATTTTGATTTATAACAGTTATAACTTATCATACACACCATTAAAACTGAAAGTTTTCATGAAGTATATACCATTAAAAATTTAGTTATTATATGTTTTAGGCTGTTGTATAAAGAGTGCTTGTGCTTGTCTTTAACATGGGCACCAGACATAATGTACAATGTCGATCAGTTACTTTTTGAACACTGCACGGGGAGGTTTGCAGATAATACACAGTGTTGTGTACCTGCTTTTGATGTGACACATGAATTACCACTTTGTCCAGAACATGCCAAGAAAAGAGTAAGTTTTGGTTCAGTTACAGCTGAAATTGAGTAAACTGGTGAATAAAACATGTACACAATTTCGATATACTGTGTGATGGAAAGTTAAAGCAGTGAGTCACTTTTGGGCAAAATATATTTAGACCATATATTTTGGAGGTGGATTAGATGGATAGTGAAGGAAACTTTATTACCAATGTATAACATTTCAACAGTTAACTTTGTTATTATCATCAGATAAAGTGAACTTGTCAAAACATTGTACATTTGTAATAAAGTTTACAATGTTTCAGAAGTTAATTTTTGTCATCATCAGGTAACATGAGTTGTTAAAATAGTGTACATTAGTAATAAAGTTTACAGTGTTTCAACAGTTAACTTTTATCACCATCAGGTAATGTAAACTTGTCAGAATGTACATTAGTCATAAAGTTTACAGTGTTTCAACAGTTAACTTTTATCATCATCAGGTAATGTAAACTTGTAAAAATGTACATTTGAAATAAAGTTTACACTAGTCCAGCGGTAAGTCTACGGATTTAAAACGCTAAAATCAGGCTCGATTCCCCTCGGTTGGCTCAGCAGATAACTTAAAGTGGCTTTGCTATAAGAAAATACTCACACTCACTCGTAATTAGAGTTAAGTAGGTGTATTGTCATAAACAGTTGCATTAATTTACATTGTATACATTGTTTTAGAGATACTAGTATTGTAGGAAAAAGGGTTAGAATTTTACTACTGCTCTTTGATAGATTGTTCACAATGTTTACCCACCTTACATCTTACCATGTTTACCCACCTTACATCTTACCATGTTTACCCACCTTACATCTTACCATGTTTACCCACCTTACATCTTACCATGTTTACCCACCTTACATCTTACCATGTTTACCCACCTTACATCTTACCATGTTTACCCACCTTACGTCTTGCCATGGTTTGCTTGCCACCTTACGTCTTGCCGTGTTTTGCCCGCCTTACGTCTTGCCGTGTTTTGCCCGCCTTACGTCTTGCCATGGTTTGCCGCACCTTACGTCTTGCCGTGTTTCGTCCGCCTTACGTCTTGCCGTGGTTCGTCCACCTTACGTCTTGCCGTGTTTATCGCGTACGTCTTGCCGTGGTTTGCCCGCCTTACGTCTTGCCGTGGTTTGCCCGCCTTACGTCTTGCCGTGGTTTGCCCGCCTTACGTCTTGCCGTGGCATCCGTCTTACGTCTTGCCGTGGCAATCCGCCTTACGTCTTGCCGTGGTTTGCCCGCCTTACGTCTTGCCGTGGTTTGCCCGCTTACGTCTTGCCGTGGTTTGCCGCAGCCCGTCTTGCCGTGGTTTGCCCGCCCGCGTCGTACCGTGGTTTGCCCGCCTTACGTCTTGCCGTGGTTCGTCCGCCTACGTCTTGCCGTGGTTCGTCCGCCTTACGTCTTGCCGTGGTTCGTCCGCCTTACGTTTTGCCGTGGTTCGTCCGCATTACGTCTTGCCGTGGTTCGTCCGCCTTACGTCTTGCCGTGGTTTTGCCGCCTTACGTCTTGCCGTGGTTTGCCTGCTGTACGTCTTGCCGTGGTTCGACCACCTGTACGTTTTGCCGTGGTTCGCCTGCAGCTTACGTCTTGCCGTGGTTTCGACCACCGCGTACGTCTTGCCGTGGTTTGCTCGCCTTACGTCTTGCCGTGGTTTGCCGCCTTACGTCTTGCCGTGGCAATCCGCCTTACGTCTTGCCGTGGCCCCGTCCGCGTACGTCTTGCCGTGGTTTGCCCGCCTTTACGTCTTGCCGTGGTTTTGCCCGCCTTACGTCTTGCCGTGGTTTGCCCGCAGCCCGTCTTGCCGTGGTTTGCCCGCAGCACGTCTTGCCGTGGCCATCCGCCGTCTTGCCGTGGCTATCCGCTTGCCCGTCTTGCCGTGGTTTGCCCGCCTTACGTCTTGCCGTGGTTTGCCCGCCTTACGTCTTGCCGTGGTTTGTCCGCGTACGTCTTGCCGTGGTTTGTCCGCGTACGTCTTGCCGTGGCGCCCCCGCGTACGTCTTGCCGTGGTTTTGTCCGCCTCGTCTTGCCGTGGTTTGTCCGCGTACGTCTTGCCGTGGTTTGCCCGCCTTACGTCTTGCCGTGGTTCGACCGTCTTGCGTCTTGCCGTGGTTTGCCGCCTACGTCTTGCCGTGGTTTGCCCGCGTACGTCGTACCGTGGTTTGCCCGCACTTGTACGTCGTACCGTGGTTTGCCCGCCTTACGTCTTGCCGTGGTTTGCCGCGTACGTCGTACCGTGGTTTGCCCGCCTTGGTCTTGCCGTGGTTCGTCCGCCTACGTCTTGCCGTGGTTTGCCCGCAGCCCGTCTTGCCGTGGTTCGTCCGCAGCGTCTTGCCGTGGTTTGCCCGCCTGGTCTTGCCGTGGTTTGCCTGCCTGCTTGCGTCTTGCCGTGGTTCGACCGCCTTACGTTTTGCCGTGGTTCGCCTGCGCCCGTCTTGCCGTGGTTCGACCGCAGCCCGTCTTGCCGTCTTTTGCCCGCCTCGTCTTGCCGTGGTTTGCCCGCTTACGTCTTGCCGTGGCCGATCCGTCTTGCGTCTTGCCGTGGCCGCCCAGCTTACGTCTTGCCGTGGTTTGCCCGCCTTACGTCTTGCCGTGGTTTGCCCGCGCCCCGTCTTGCCGTGGTTTGCCGCCTTACGTCTTGCCGTGGTTTGCCGCCTGCCCGTCTTGCCGTGGTTTGCCGCATTTACGTCTTGCCGTGGCGCCCGCGCTTGCGTCTTGCCGTGGCCGCCCGCTTACGTCTTGCCGTGGCTAATCCGCATGTACGTCTTGCCGTGGTTTGCCCGCCTTACGTCTTGCCGTGGTTTTGCCCGCATACGTCTTGCCGTGGCTTGCCCGCACGTCTTGCCATGGCCGCCCGCAGCCCGTCTTGCCGTGGCCGTCCGCCTACGTCTTGCCGTGGTTTGCCCGCCTTACGTCTTGCCGTGGTTTGCCCGCCTTGCGTCTTGCCGTGGTTTGTCCGCCTTACGTCTTGCCGTGGTTTGTCCGCAGCACGTCTTGCCGTGGTTTGCGTCCGCCTTACGTCTTGCCGTGGTTTGTCCGCGCTTACGTCTTGCCGTGGTTTGCCCGCGTACGTCTTGCCGTGGTTTCGACCGTCTTACGTCTTGCCGTGGTTTGCCCGCCTTACGTCTTGCCGTGGTTTGCCGCAGCCTTACGTCGTACCGTGGTTTGCCCGCAGCCGTCTTGCCGTGGTTCGTCCGCCTTGCGCGTCTTGCCGTGGTTTTGCCTGCCGCCACGTCTTGCCGTGGTTTGCCTGCCTTACGTCTTGCCGTGGTTTGCCTGCAGCTTACGTCTTGCCGTGGTTTCGACCGCCTTACGTTTTGCCGTGGTTTCGACCCGGTTGCGTCTTGCCGTGTTTGCCCGCGTTGCGTCTTGCCGTGGTTTGCCGCGTTACGTCTTGCCGTGGTTTGCCCGCCTTACGTCTTGCCGTGGTTTGCCCGCGTTACGTCTTGCCGTGGTTTGCCCGCCCACGTCTTGCCGTGTTTCGACCGTAAATCTTACGTCTTGCCGTGGTTTGCCCGCCTTGCGTCTTGCCGTGGTTTTGCCCACCTTACGTCGTACCGTGGTTTGCCCGCCTTCCCACGTCTTGCCGTGGTTCGTCCGCCTTACGTCTTGCCGTGGTTCGTCCACCTGTACGTCTTGCCGTGGTTCGTCCGCTTTACGTCTTGCCGTGGTTTGCCCACCTGTACGTCTCGCCGTGGTTTGCCCGCCTTACGTCTTGCCGTGGTTCGACCGCCTTACGTTTTGCCGTGGTTCGACCGCCTTACGTCTTGCCGTGGTTTGCCCGCCTTACGTCTTGCCGTGGTTTGCCGCCTTACGTCTTGCCGTGGTTTGCCCGCCTTACGTCTTGCCGTGTTTTGCCCGCCTTACGTCTTGCCGTGGTTCGTCCATGCCTATAATCTTGCCGTGGCCGCCCGCTTACGTCTTGCCGTGGTTCGTCCGCCTTGTAATCTTGCCGTGTTTGCCACGCCTTACGTCTTGCCGTGTTTCGTCCGCCTTACGTCTTGCCGTGTTTCGTCCACCTTATATCTTGCCATGTTCATCCACCTTATATCTTACCATGTTCATCCACCTTACATCTTACCATGTTTACCCACCTTACATCTTACCATGTTTACCTACCTTACATCTTACCATGTTCAACCACCTTACATTTTACCATGTTCACCCACCTTACATCTTACCATGTTCATTCACCATACATCTTACCATGTTTACCCACCTGGTATTGCATGGTGTTGATATTATTATGTAACATATGGATTTGGTGCTGTGAAGCAAAAAGAATTTGTAGACCCCACCACCACATTTACTCCACTCCTATAACACTGAATGCAGACTTTTCAGGTTTCAAACTTTTGTGGATCCAAGACCCTACATGTAAACTTTTAGATCAATTTCTTCTAATTTGTGGGAGAAGCTGTGAAATGAAGTAAACAAAAACAAATATATGTTACTTTAAAAAACACTCACTTACAACAGCTTTTCAGTTTTAAGAAATGCACTTCAATGAACATGTTTAAGGATGTTTGATGTAAATTGTACATGTTGATTCTGTCTGCTAGAGTCCCTGTGATATATCCCATATATACAACTTTCAGATAATGCTTTAGTGTACTTGGAAGTATGTGATGGTTTTAATGAGTGTGATTATCATGCAGTTCTCTATAATTCTAAATATAGGTTCTGTTGAGATGTGAATGTTGGAAGTATGTGATGGTTTTAATGAGTGTGATTATCATGCAGTTCTCTATAATTCTAAATATAGGTTCTGTTGAGATGTGAATGTTGGAAGTATGTGATGGTTTTAGTGAGTGTGATTATCATGCAGTTCTCTATAATTCTAAATATAGGTTCTGTTGAGATGTGAATGTTGGAAGTATGTGATGGTTTTAATGAGTGTGATTATCATGCAGTTCTCTATAATTCTAAATATAGATTCTGATGAGATGTGAATGTTGGAAGTATGTGATGGTTTTAATGATGTGATTATCATGCAGTTCTCTATAATTCTAAAGGCTTCATGAATAGTCATCTTTAAAGTGTGAAGCACTTGTAATATCATGTCTCATTCCTCAAGATGAATACCCATGCTGTAGTTGGCCTTATTTAGTGTCTGTACTGGCACTAATAATGTTTTATAGAAACCAAAGAATTTCATCTGGCCCATGTATGAACAGATCCTGTACTTCAACACGTCTCAACCTTTAGTTTCCCTGTAACATATGACAGATTTCAAAGGTTATTAATAAAGCAGTTATTCACTAAGTCAGAGATCTGTGTACTTAGTGTAGAATGTACATTTACACTGGTAGTTTATAAATGAAATATAACTTATTCTTGGGAGCATATTAATTTTATATAGTAGAAAGTGAAAAACATCTTTCATTGCCTCATGATTAAGTGACCTGAATACTAAACCTGTTCAAGAATAATAAACTTCAAAGCCTAATGAATCTAATGTATGGTTTAATTATATTCATGTATTTGTGAAATACCACAGCTGTTATTCAGATTTATAATGTTAATACACTTCCGTGACACCAGGAATATGATGATGCTTAATGAAAAACTGTATTTTCATTAGCTTCTTAGGATAGTGGGTCAGAGAATGTATGGATTTATATGCAGCAGGCTGCTCTTAATATCAAGCACTCTCTACAAACTGTATTAGAAAATTAATAAATATGTTTGGAATTTTAAAAACTTCATCTTGTGATAAGAGATAATGAAATTTTTTTTTTTAATATTCTGATGTTGTTTGATTGGTAATACAAAGTTGTGCTTGTATTTTTAGGATAATTACAATAAAATTGTCTCTGAACCAAAACCTAAAAAGCCAAGAAAAAAGCCAAAGCCGTCAGCTCTGACACGTCCTACTAAAAGGAAGAAGAAGAAACATCAAAACATCCGTCCCTTATCACCATCATTAAGTTCTCACCTGAATGAAAGTGGTATGATGTTTGTTTTACTCTACTCTTTTATTTGAAAACAGTAATTTAAATGAAACATTTTTAGTAAAAAAATACATATCTTTCTATAATAATATTTGCACATTACTAACTGTGTTTTTGTTTTCTGTTATTAAAAATGAGCAGATTATATTTGTTATTGAAACTGTGATAGGTAAAAAAAATATATAAAAAGTGTGCATCATTTGTAAATATCTTGTCAAGATCTTCCAAGAGCCCTTTATCAGTTTGGACAGTCAATAATCTATATTCTAAAATGATGGTTGTTTTGGTATTTGAGTAAACTTGACTAACCTAACCATTTCCAGGCTGGACATTTAATATTCTTTCCTAATTAGCAGCTAGTTAGAGCTTGGTTTAGTAATTTTGTTTGGATTGAGATGTCTCCAGAATTTTATTGTGAAACAGAAATAGTTACTTTGGTTTTGGAATTTAAGTTTCTTGTTGTTTGTGAAAAAAATCCACTTTGTGTATCTGGTCAATTTAACTTGATGTTTTATCAAAAATTTATTTAGCTGATTGCAGCAATCACCACTTGTGCTTATAAACTGTGAAAAATAATGTAACTAACACAGAGATTTTTAATGACCTTTCAAAATTGCATCACAGACAGTTTCAGCTCGATTCGTATTTCTTTTAATACTTTAACTAATTGCAGTAGTTATTACTTGTAATTATAAAATACAATAAATACTGACAGATGTTTTGATGACCTTTGACCTGATCATTGAAAATTACATTACCATTATTGGACTAGGTATTGTGATTTTACTAATGATGAAGTTTAACTTGTATCAAACAGTACAGTTTTTTCATTGCTACATATTTTGTTTTATCTTTGTACATTAGTTGAATATACTTAATAAGGATTTCAGTCATCAGAATATTATAGTACTTGCTAATGTAACTAAACTTCTGTAATGTATCCTTTAAACATGTAATTTAATATAGCAACATGTTCAGGAATTACCAATACCTGCAACATTATAAAAATAAGTTCTGTTACTTATACCAAACTGTTGTTATACACTCTGTTCTATCTAGTTCTATACCAAACTGTTGTTATACACTCTATTCTATCTAGTTGTATACCAAATTGTTGTTATACACTCTGTTCTATCTAGTTGTATGCCAAACTGTTGTTATACACTCTTCTATCTAGTTGTATACCTAACTGTTGTTATACACTCTGTTCTATCTAGTTGTATGCCAAACTGTTGTTATACACTCTGTTCTATTTAGTTGTATACCAAACTGTTGTTATACACTCTGTTCTATATAGTTGTATACCAAACTGTTGTTATAAAGTCTGTTCTATATAGTTGTATATCAAACTGTTGTTATACAGTCTGTTCTATCTAGTTGTATACCAAACTGTTGTTATACACTCTGTTCTATTTAGTTGTATACCAAACTGTTGTTATACACACTGTTCTATCTAGTTGTATGCCAAACTGTTGTTATACACTCTGTTCTATCTAGTTGTATACCAAACTGTTGTTATACACTCTGTTCTATCTAGTTGTATGCCAAGCTGTTGTTATACACTCTGTTCTATCTAGTTGTATACAAAACTGTTGTTATACACTCTGTTCTATCTAGTTGTATACCAAACTGTTGTTATACACACTGTTCTATCTAGTTGTATGCCAAACTGTTGTTATACAGTCTCTTCTATCTAGTTGTATACCAAACTGTTGTTATACACACTGTTCTATCTAGTTGTATGCCAAACTGTTGTTATACACACTGTTCTATCTAGTTGTATGCGAAACTGTTGTTATACAGTCTCTTCTATCTAGTTGTATACCAAACTGTTGTTATACACACTGTTCTATCTAATTGTATACCGAACTGTTGTTATACACTCTGTTCTATCTAGTTGTATACCAAACAGTTGTTGTACACTCTGTTCTATCTAGTTGTATACCAAACTGTTGTTATACACTCTGTTCTATCTAGTTGTATACCAAACAGTTGTTGTACACTCTGTTCTATCTAGTTATATACCAAACTGTTGTTATACACTCTAATCAGTGATGACGAGAAACCCACTTGTTGAGAAATTTATATGCAAAAACGGCTCGTTTGGGCTGAGAAAACACTTTACATAGAAGAGCGAACAACGTTTGACCTTCTTCGGTCATCGTCAGGTTCACAAAGAAAGAGGTAACTGACCGGAAGCTGACCACATGTTTGAAAGGGGTTGTGTAACTGTGTGTCGAAATGTAGAGGGCGGTATTAGATGTTTGAATATATAATTTTATTTATTATATTAATATAGGTATAAAGCGTTCCTTTATATTGGTTTATTTTGGGTTTAGGTTGTTGTATAAGTAAGGCTTCTTTAATTTTACGTTTGTTTATGTTTGTTTCTTTATTTAGTATTTGAGTGTTTTCTATGGTTATGTTGTGTTTATTTGACTTGCAGTGTTGAAAACGTGTGAAGGTGACTTTTATGTTCTTTGAATCTGGTTTCCATTTTCTACTTGTTTCTCAATATAGAAGTCGTGGCAGTTTTCACATTGTATTTTATAAATAATGTTGGTGTGGTGTTTGTCAGTGTAGTTTTACATAGTATAGACCTCAGTTTTGTGCGGGTTTTGAATAAATTTGGTATTAATTGGAATGTCATATTTTGTTACTAATTTTTGCCAAATGTTGGTTATTTGTTTGCTGATGTCGGAATATATGGTATACAGCAGTATATGGTTTCGTGGTTTTTTTGATTCATGAGCTGTATTTACTTTAGTTGGTTGATTTTGCTTTCTGTCTAGGTGTGTGCATTATAATGTTTTCTCACGGTTTGTGGAGGAAACTTATTGATGTTGGTGAAGTATTGTTTTATTTTGTCTAATTCATCGTTAATTTTATCTGGTGAGCATAGTTTTATGGCTGTGTTTATTTGGTTTCTTAGTATGTTGAGTTTTTGTTTTGTTTCATGTGCTGAGTCCCAAGGAATGTATAGTCCAGTATGGGTGATTTTTCGGTGGATTTCTGTTTGAAATTGTGTATCAGTTCTTGTAATTTTGAGGTTAAGAAATGATATTTGATTGTTTTCTTCCTGTTCACATGTGAAGTTGATGTTGGGATGTATAGAGTTAATGTGATTGAAAAATTAAGTATGTGTTCTGTAGATTTGAATCCACAAACCGTGTCATCTACATATCTATACCAGTATAGTGGTGGATGTAATGCTGTGTTAATTGCTTGTGTCATAAAAATATTGGCTAGAACTGGTGATACTGGGTTGCCCATGCTTAGGCCGTTTGTTTGTATATAGTTTTGGTTTTTTAACATTTCGACACACAGTTACACAACCCCTTTCAAACATGTGGTCAGCTTCCGGTCAGTTACCTCTTTCTTTGTGAACCTGACGATGACCGAAGAAGGTCGAAACGTTGTTCGCTCTTCTATGTAAAGTGTTTTCTCAGCCCAAACGAGCCGTTTTTGCATATAAAAATGTTATACACTCTGTTCTATCTAGTTGTATACCAAACTGTTGTTATACACTCTGTTCTATCTAGTTGTATACCAAACTGTTGTTATACAGTCTGTTCTATCTAGTTGTATACCAAACTGTTGTTATACACTCTGTTCTATTTAGTTGTATACCAAACTGTTGTTATACACTCTGTTCTATATAGTTGTATACCAAACTGTTGTTATACAGTCTGTTCTATCTAGTTGTATACCAAACTGTTGTTATACACTCTGTTCTATTTAGTTGTATACCAAACTGTTGTTATACACACTGTTCTATCTAGTTGTATGCCAAACTGTTGTTATACACTCTGTTCTATCTAGTTGTATACCAAACTGTTGTTATACACTCTGTACTATCTAGTTGTATACCAAACTGTTGTTATACACTCTGTTCTATCTAGTTGTATACCAAACTGTTGTTATACAGTCTGTTCTATCTAGTTGTATACCAAACTGTTGTTATACAGTCTGTTCTATCTAGTTGAATACCAAACTGTTGTTATACACTCTGTTCTATCTAGTTGTATTCCAAACTGTTGTTATACACTCTGTTCTATCTAGTTGTATACCAAACTGTTGTTATACACTCTGTTCTATCTAGTTGTATACCAAACTATTGTTATACAGTCTGTTCTATCTAGTTGTATACCAAACTGTTGTTATACACACTGTTATATCTAGTTGTATACCAAACTGTTGTTATACACTCTGTTCTATCTAGTTGTATACCAAACTGTTGTTATACACTCTGTTCTATCTAGTTGTATACCAAACTGTTGTTATACACTCTGTTCTATCTAGTTGTATGCCAAACTGTTGTTATACAGTCTCTTCTATCTAGTTGTATACCAAACTGTTGTTATACACACTGTTCTATCTAGTTGTATACCAAACTGTTGTTATACACTCTGTTCTATCTAGTTGTATGCCAAACTGTTGTTATACACTCTGTTCTATCTAGTTGTATACCAAACTGTTCTTATACACTCTGTTCTATCTAGTTGTATGCCAAACTGTTGTTATACACTCTGTTCTATCTAGTTGTATACCAAACTGTTGTTATACACTGTTCTATCTTGTTGTTTGCCAAACTGTTGTTATACACTCTGTTCTATCTAGTTGTATACCAAACTGTTGTTATACACTCTGTTCTATCTAGTTGTATGCCAAACTGTTGTTATACACTGTTCTATCTAGTTGTATGCCAAACTGTTGTTATACAGTCTCTTCTATCTAGTTGTATACCAAACTGTTGTTATACACTCTGTTCTATCTAGTTGTATGCCAAACTGTTGTTATACACTCTGTTCTATCTAGTTGTATACCAAACTGTTGTTATACACTCTGTTCTATCTAGTTGTATACCAAACTGTTGTTATACACTGTTCTATCTAGTTGTATGCCAAACTGTTGTTATACACTCTGTTCTATCTAGTTGTATACCAAACTGTTGTTATACACTCTGTTCTATCTAGTTGTATGCCAAACTGTTGTTATACACTCTGTTCTATCTAGTTGTATGCCAAACTGCTGTTATATAGTCTCTTCTATCTAGTTGTATACCAAACTGTTGTTATACACACTGTTCTATCTAGTTGTATACCAAACTGTTGTTATACACTCTGTTCTATCTAGTTGTATGCCAAACTGTTGTTATACACTGTTATATCTAGTTGTATACCAGACTGTTTTTATACAGTCTCTTCTATCTAGTTGTATACTAAACTGTTGTTGTAGTCTGTTCTATCTTGTCGTATACCTGCTGTTACACAGTTTTTCCTATCTAGTCGTATACCTAACTGTTTGTATACAGTCTGCTCTATCTTGTCGTATTTAGATATTGTCTGTAGCTGTTTCCAGAGACCTGCTTTACTTCTGATTGTTTTATATACATGCTGTAATATTGTGATAAAGTGGCAATGAAATAGAAAATAAGATGAGTAATTGTGTTTCTTGAGCGATTGTAGTTTCTTAGCAAACATGAGCCTTTCTTTGGTGTGAACAAAATAAAATCAAACCATGTTATTTACAGACAAGATTCCTTAGAGCTGTGTAGAGATTAAATTTAAAACATAGTTTCCATTTTTCTTTGTAAATTTTACAAAATAATTGTTACAGAAATTGATATTTGGGTGTACACTGAACTCACTAATACAGATAGGGCGAATCTAGATAGGTTATTACTCAACTAAATTCTATCAGTATGAGTTGCTTAACATCTAAACAGTATTCTGTTATCACATGCACTAGCTTGTGTTAAAGTTATTAACCTTTCCTGAATGGTTCAGGTTTAATTTAAATATAAATTGTGAGTTATATCATTTCACTTTAAGTGTGTATTATCTTAATTTAATTTGTGTTTATTGTAGTTCTAAGTAAATAAAAAAGACACAGTAATAAGGTCTTTGTTTTATTGAACCACAAGTTTTCATGTTTGTTTAGCTAATTATGAAACAAATGATTCATATTTATTCAAATAATAAACACTGTTCAGGTATAAATCTTATTAGTTGAGACTAAGCTCTATTTTTAAAACTCTACAGCTTGTGATATGGTATATAAGAAATGTATTTTGTGATGAAATGTATAGCCTACTAAATTTGGATAACGTTTTTATATAAATGTGATGTGAATAAATAGTTTATTTTGATTTGTTCTAACAGTTCATTGTTGCTATTATTTTCTATTTCACAGAGATGTAATTTAATAGTGTTACCAGTTTTTAATATGGTATGACTTGAAAGATTTACTCTATGATCTATTTTATGTCATAACTTCAAAATTTGATTTTTTCAAAAATATATATTTAGAAGAAAATAGCAGTACTGTTACAAAGAGTGAACCAGTGTCTGTAGAACCACCAGTTGATGCAGGGGAAGTGAAAGATCTGGGTGGCCAGCTTAATTCTGACTTAGGCAGTGACTTGGATGAACAGTTGTCTCCAGGTAGATATTTGTGCTGTTATGTAGAACAAACATTATGTCGTGATTAACAAATCAGTTAAGGAAATGTCTTGGAACTTTCCTCAATAAACTGTGTCTAGAGTAGAATGTGAACTATATATCCTGTAGGGTTCACAAAATTAGAATACTTTTCTGTATAATTTCTTTGTTGCAATGGTGACACTTAGAATTAGTCATGTTTTGTGAGAAAATCTCAGTTTAACTTAGTCATGCCCAGATGGGTGCATTCTTCCTCACTACAAAATTATACCATTCAGTTTGAAAGACAGTTATCATTTTCCTAAGGATTCAAGAAGTTTATTTGAAATTGATTTAATACAGTGGTTTTATTTAATTAATACTGCTACCTTTAGAGAAACTATAGAAGCCTAGAAATATAAGGAAGTACTTTTTGATTTTCAACTATACAAGCCAGTGTGACTTGAGTTCAGTTGCACAAAGATTGAAACAAAGTGATGAAAGCTTAGCTTGATGCTAGAAGGAAACGTGTTTGTGAAACAAGTCCTACCATTTCAGTCCTGTTATTTTAAAGGTTCTGAAAAGTTTGCTTTATCATTTTCTACTTTTCTTAAATTATGTTAGAAAATTAAATGTTTTCCAAAGAACAGGATGAAATAGGCTTAGCTAAACCATTTTGCATATCAGTGTATTGGGTTTTGTTTCACTGACAAGACCGGTGTTAAGCACTGTTTATAAATAAATTGTGTTAGTTGTGTGTCTACATGTCTCGCCTGGCAACAGACATGCTATATTCAGTTGTATTTTTGTCTTGGACCATGTTAAAATGAGTGTTGTATTTGTTGAGAGTTCAAATAGTTCTTACTTTCAGCCTGAATGATGTTTAAGGTGATACCAACTTCATCTGGTTTTTAACTGTTATAATTTTATATTAATAACTTCATACAAGTTGTTACTCCTTGTGTTAGATTTAGATTCTTAATGTTTCTGAATTGTTGTTTTTAATTATTTTTATTGATCTTTGATTTTCTATCTGTTTTCCTGTATAGAAATAATTGCAAGCTGTTTATTTAATTTTATACATATTTTATATTATTGTGTATTTATTTACGTTTTTTTTAGTTTTTATGTATAATTTATAGTTTTCAATAACATTGTTCTGTAAATAGTTTTATTTTGATCATATCTCTTGTTCTTGTGTTTTATTTCTTTGTTCTATTACAAGTTGTGTTTTGAAAGTACTAATTTTGTTACATCTTCTGGTCTAATTCCTAATATTATACAGGCTTTTAATGTTATAAATTTTTTAACATGTAGCAAATCAACATGAGTAAGTCCCATCATGTATTTTCTTTTTGTGGAAATTGAAATTGAATGTTTCTCTGTTTCCTAAATTTACAGTTAGTATGTTTATAGAACCATCTTCTTTTTCATTTTGGAAACTGTCTATCATTATGATGTTTATTTAAAAAAATCATACAGTTTTTCTTCCTTGAAACCACACAGAATATCACCAGTATATCTTCACAAGAAACAGACTTTATATTCATAAACCCTGTATTTGTATGTATGTATGTTGATGAGGAATAGTGTTACATGTATCTGAGATGACAGATTTGATATTCATTAACCTTGTATATCTATGTATGTTGATGAGGAATAGTGTTACATGTATCTGAGATGACAGACTTTATATTCATAAACATTGTATATCTATGTATGTTGATGAGGAATAGTGTTACATGTATCTGAGATGACAGACTTTATATTCATAAACCTTGTATATCTATGTATGTTGATGAGGAATAGTGTTACATGTATCTGAGATGACAGATTTGATATTCATTAACCTTGTCTCTTTACTTAGAATTTTTTTTTCACACATTGTTCCTAATTTTAAAATTATTTTAATATATTCTGAAGGTAATTCATGATACCTGTCTATTGTGTTTCATTGTAATAATGTACTTTGATTCTTATATCTAAGCTACATATATTGTTGATACATTGACTCTATATTAAAGCTTCATAATATTTCTATTAGATTTTCTAATATTGTTTATAGTAGTTTTCAACAAGTTTTGTCCTGTTTTATTTTAATCGTGGAGCTCTTTAATGGCATAATCGATGCTTGAAGTAGTCATACATTGTTGGGATTGGACACAATAAGAAAGGTTCGGTATGTTACAGGTAACTGTTTGTTATTCATGTACCTGTTAGAAGATCACAAATATTTCTTTAAATTCCTTTGAACATGAGTTTAGTTTGTTTTTAATATTGTTATCACAGTAAATGGTTACAGGACTTATTACATTTAAAGATGTTTGATAGATAAGTTATTCATATGCACCAACAACAGGTTTTTATACTGAATATAATCATTTGTTGTTTTCTTACATAAGTATAAAATGAACTGAAGAACACAGATTTTATATTGTTATTAATCTATCTACTTGACACTTATTGAAAAGTTGATCACATTTCTCAGGGAGATTTAACTAATATTATCATCTGACTTGATATAGTTTCTTGTATCATTAGTTGTATGTCACAACTGTGGTGAATATAAAGTTTTGAACTAGCACAACTGAAGGACACTAATTTATCATCAGTTGATGTGGTATAAAAAATGTACCAGTTGTAAAGTTTACTGTGTAAAAAAGGTTTGTTTTTTTAATGCTGACATTATTTGTATTAAGAACTGAGTGTGAGATTTGCTTGATACAAATTATTGTGTAAAATGTTATGCCATAACTAATGTTGAGTAAAATTGGTTGGTCTATTATCAAAATAAACACCTTGGTGTGTGTGGAATGTCTAAAAAATATAAGTTATGTCATCAGATTGAAAATAACCCCAATATTTTCAGGGACAATTGAGAAAACCCTTGAATTTCCCCTTGATGCTGCAGAACTTGCCCACCAAGCTAGTAAGCTGCTTGAAGAACATGACTTTACAGAGGTTCTCAACAAGATACCTGATGAAGCTTTTACAGAGCTGTTTGCTGGTGAGCATTGGCTGATTTTCACAGATTTCAAAAACATACTGATAATTAATTTCACTTTATTCATGTGATATATACTTATTTATACTGTTACTGATTCCATTATTAGTTATAATGTTCTCAAAACCTTGGTAGTATACAAGGTTTCCTGGTAAATGTAAGAAATTTGTAAAAGCACTTTAAGAACAAAACAAAAATTACATTATTCAGGACGTTTATACTCTGTATATTTATCTCACAAGTTACTGGAAGTTTATACTCTGTAGTTTTATCTCACAAGTTACTGGAAGTTTATTCTCTGTAGTTTTATCTCACAAGTTACTGGAAGTTTATACTCTGTAGTTTTATCTCACAAGTTACTGGAAGTTTATTCTCTGTAGTTTTATCTCACAAGTTACTGGAAGTTTATACTCTGTAGTTTTATCTCACAAGTTACTGGAAGTTTATACTCTGTAGTTTTATCTCACAAGTTTCTGGAAGTTTATACTCTGTAGTTTTATCTCACAAGTTTCTGGAAGTTTATACTCTGTAGTTTTATCTCACAAGTTACTGGAAGTTTATACTCTGTAGTTTTATCTCACAAGTTTCTGGAAGTTTATACTCTGTAGTTTTATCTCACAAGTTTCTGGAAGTTTATACTCTGTAGTTTTATCTCACAAGTTACTGGAAGTTTATACTCTGTAGTTTTATCTCACAAGTTACTGGAAGTTTATACTCTGTAGTTTTATCTCACAAGTTTCTGGAAGTTTATACTCTGTAGTTTTATCTCACAAGTTTCTGGAAGTTTATACTCTGTAGTTTTATCTCACAAGTTACTGGAAGTTTATACTCTGTAGTTTTATCTCACAAGTTTCTGGAAGTTTATACTCTGTAGTTTTATCTCACAAGTTTCTGGAAGTTTATACTCTGTAGTTTTATCTCACAAGTTTCTGGAAGTTTATACTCTGTAGTTTTATCTCACAAGTTACTGGAAGTTTATACTCTGTAGTTTTATCTCACAAGTTTCTGGAAGTTTATACTCTGTAGTTTTATCTCACAAGTTTCTGGAAGTTTATACTCTGTAGTTTTATCTCACAAGTTACTGGAAGTTTATACTCTGTAGTTTTATCTCACAAGTTTCTGGAAGTTTATACTCTGTAGTTTTATCTCACAAGTTTCTGGAAGTTTATACTCTGTAGTTTTATCTCACAAGTTTCTGGAAGTTTATACTCTGTAGTTTTATCTCACAAGTTTCTGGAAGTTTATACTCTGTAGTTTTATCTCACAAGTTTCTGGAAGTTTATACTCTGTAGTTTTATCTCACAAGTTTCTGGAAGTTTATACTCTGTAGTTTTATCTCACAAGTTTCTGGAAGTTTATACTCTGTAGTTTTATCTCACAAGTTTCTGGAAGTTTATACTCTGTAGTTTTATCTCACAAGTTACTGGAAGTTTATACTCTGTAGTTTTATCTCACAAGTTACTGGAAGTTTATACTCTGTAGTTTTATCTCACAAGTTACTGGAAGTTTATACTCTGTAGTTTTATCTCACAAGTTTCTGGAAGTTTATACTCTGTAGTTTTATCTCACAAGTTACTGGAAGTTTATACTCTGTAGTTTTATCTCACAAGTTACTGGAAGTTTATACTCTGTAGTTTTATCTCACAAGTTACTGGAAGTTTATACTCTGTAGTTTTATCTCACAAGTTTCTGGATCAGTTTATACTCTGTAGTTTTATCTCACAAGTTACTGGAAGTTTATACTCTGTAGTTTTATCTCACAAGTTACTGGAAGTTTATACTCTGTAGTTTTATCTCACAAGTTTCTGGAAGTTTATACTCTGTAGTTTTATCTCACAAGTTTCTGGAAGTTTATACTCTGTAGTTTTATCTCACAAGTTACTGGAAGTTTATACTCTGTAGTTTTATCTCACAAGTTACTGGAAGTTTATACTCTGTAGTTTTATCTCACAAGTTTCTGGAAGTTTATACTCTGTAGTTTTATCTCACAAGTTTCTGGAAGTTTATACTCTGTAGTTTTATCTCACAAGTTACTGGAAGTTTATACTCTGTAGTTTTATCTCACAAGTTACTGGAAGTTTATACTCTGTAGTTTTATCTCACAAGTTTCTGGAAGTTTATACTCTGTAGTTTTATCTCACAAGTTTCTGGAAGTTTATACTCTGTAGTTTTATCTCACAAGTTACTGGAAGTTTATACTCTGTAGTTTTATCTCACAAGTTTCTGGAAGTTTATACTCTGTAGTTTTATCTCACAAGTTTCTGGAAGTTTATACTCTGTAGTTTTATCTCACAAGTTTCTGGAAGTTTATACTCTGTAGTTTTATCTCACAAGTTTCTGGAAGTTTATACTCTGTAGTTTTATCTCACAAGTTTCTGGAAGTTTATACTCTGTAGTTTTATCTCACAAGTTACTGGAAGTTTATACTCTGTAGTTTTATCTCACAAGTTACTGGAAGTTTATACTCTGTAGTTTTATCTCACAAGTTTCTGGAAGTTTATACTCTGTAGTTTTATCTCACAAGTTACTGGAAGTTTATACTCTGTAGTTTTATCTCACAAGTTACTGGAAGTTTATACTCTGTAGTTTTATCTCACAAGTTACTGGAAGTTTATACTCTGTAGTTTTATCTCACAAGTTTCTGGAAGTTTATACTCTGTAGTTTTATCTCACAAGTTTCTGGAAGTTTATACTCTGTAGTTTTATCTCACAAGTTTCTGGAAGTTTATACTCTGTAGTTTTATCTCACAAGTTACTGGAAGTTTATACTCTGTAGTTTTATCTCACAAGTTTCTGGAAGTTTATACTCTGTAGTTTTATCTCACAAGTTTCTGGAAGTTTATACTCTGTAGTTTTATCTCACAAGTTTCTGGAAGTTTATACTCTGTAGTTTTATCTCACAAGTTTCTGGAAGTTTATACTCTGTAGTTTTATCTCACAAGTTTCTGGAAGTTTATACTCTGTAGTTTTATCTCACAAGTTACTGGAAGTTTATACTCTGTAGTTTTATCTCACAAGTTACTGGAAGTTTATACTCTGTAGTTTTATCTCACAAGTTACTGGAAGTTTATACTCTGTAGTTTTATCTCACAAGTTTCTGGAAGTTTATACTCTGTAGTTTTATCTCACAAGTTACTGGAAGTTTATACTCTGTAGTTTTATCTCACAAGTTACTGGAAGTTTATACTCTGTAGTTTTATCTCACAAGTTACTGGAAGTTTATACTCTGTAGTTTTATCTCACAAGTTTCAGGACGTTTATACTCTGTAGTTTTATCTCACAAGTTACTGGTAGTTTATACTCTTGTGTTTTATCTCACAAGTTACTGGAAGTTTATACTCTTGTGTTTTATCTCACAAGTTTCTGGAAGTTTATACTCTGTAGTTTTATCTCACAAGTTTCTGGAAGTTTATACTCTGTAGTTTTATCTCACAAGTTACTGGAAGTTTATACTCTGTAGTTTTATCTCACAAGTTACTGGAAGTTTATACTCTGTAGTTTTATCTCACAAGTTTCTGGAAGTTTATACTCTGTAGTTTTATCTCACAAGTTTCTGGAAGTTTATACTCTGTAGTTTTATCTCACAAGTTACTGGAAGTTTATACTCTGTAGTTTTATCTCACAAGTTACTGGAAGTTTATACTCTGTAGTTTTATCTCACAAGTTTCTGGAAGTTTATACTCTGTAGTTTTATCTCACAAGTTTCTGGAAGTTTATACTCTGTAGTTTTATCTCACAAGTTTCTGGAAGTTTATACTCTGTAGTTTTATCTCACAAGTTACTGGAAGTTTATACTCTGTAGTTTTATCTCACAAGTTTCTGGAAGTTTATACTCTGTAGTTTTATCTCACAAGTTACTGGAAGTTTATACTCTGTAGTTTTATCTCACAAGTTACTGGAAGTTTATACTCTGTAGTTTTATCTCACAAGTTACTGGAAGTTTATACTCTGTAGTTTTATCTCACAAGTTTCTGGAAGTTTATACTCTGTAGTTTTATCTCACAAGTTACTGGAAGTTTATACTCTGTAGTTTTATCTCACAAGTTACTGGAAGTTTATACTCTGTAGTTTTATCTCACAAGTTTCTGGAAGTTTATACTCTGTAGTTTTATCTCACAAGTTCTGGAAGTTTATACTCTGTAGTTTTATCTCACAAGTTACTGGAAGTTTATACTCTGTAGTTTTATCTCACAAGTTTCTGGAAGTTTATACTCTGTAGTTTTATCTCACAAGTTACTGGAAGTTTATACTCTGTAGTTTTATCTCACAAGTTACTGGAAGTTTATACTCTGTAGTTTTATCTCACAAGTTTCTGGAAGTTTATACTCTGTAGTTTTATCTCACAAGTTACTGGAAGTTTATACTCTGTAGTTTTATCTCACAAGTTACTGGAAGTTTATACTCTGTAGTTTTATCTCACAAGTTTCTGGAAGTTTATACTCTGTAGTTTTATCTCACAAGTTACTGGAAGTTTATACTCTGTAGTTTTATCTCACAAGTTACTGGAAGTTTATACTCTGTAGTTTTATCTCACAAGTTTCTGGAAGTTTATACTCTGTAGTTTTATCTCACAAGTTACTGGAAGTTTATACTCTGTAGTTTTATCTCACAAGTTACTGGAAGTTTATACTCTGTAGTTTTATCTCACAAGTTACTGGAAGTTTATACTCTGTAGTTTTATCTCACAAGTTTCTGGAAGTTTATACTCTGTAGTTTTATCTCACAAGTTACTGGAAGTTTATACTCTGTAGTTTTATCTCACAAGTTTCAGGACGTTTATACTCTCTAGTTTTATTTCACAAGTTACTGGAAGTTTGTACTCTCTAGTTTTATTTTACAAGTTACTGGAAGTTTATACTCTGCAGATTTATTTCACAAGTTACTTTAAGTTTGTACTCGAGTTTTATTTCAAAAGTTACTGGAAGTTTGTACTCTCTAGTTTTATCTCGCAAGTTACTGGAAGTTTATACTCTGGAGTTTTATGATTAAGTATTATTGTTTGTGAACATAAGGAGTGAAAGTGTTGATTGAATATAAAGTGGTTTTTATTAATAATGACAAGAAACCCACTTGAAGTAAAATGTATTCACAAGATGGCTGGTTTGGATATTAATCTTTTGTTAAAATAAGGTAGAGGACAACCTTGCAAACTCTTTCTTTGTTAACCTGAAGATGACCTAAGAATGTCAAAAAGCTATTCTGTACTTTATTTTAATAAAAGTTTTACACCAATACCAGCAGTCATGACGATATAGAGTGATGTTTATGTTGATATTCAGATTACCTTTATGTAACGATAACATACATCTTTGTAAAAAAAATGTTTAATTACTTGTTTTTGACATTTGGACTTGTGACTTTAATGAGGATCTAAAACATCACAGGTTACCAAACTTTTTAAATCACAGTAACTGAAAACAAATATGCAACTACACAGTATAACAGTATGTGATGGTCAAAAAGTTCTGAGTTGTTAAATGTAAAAATAGAAACATTGATAACAATAACATAAAAATAGATGAAATCAAAATAAAAACAATAAAATGTTAAAAGGGGCCACACATTGTACCAATCAATGGAAGGGTGTCTGGACTGAGTCAGCCTTATATATTTTATGTTGAGAAAACTGACACAAGTTTCTAAAGTTTTTATTGTATAGGGTATTCCATTGATTGTTTAAGGTGTCCCATTGATTGTATAGGGTGTTCCAGTGGTTGTTTAAGGTGTCCTATTGATTGTATAGGGTGTTCCAGTGGTTGTTTAAGGTGTCCTATTGATTGTATAGGGTGTTCCAGTGGTTGTTTAAGGTGTCCGATTGATTGTATAGGGTGTTCAGTGGTTTTTTTAGGTGTCACAAGATTGTATAGGGTGTTCAGTGGTTTTTTTAAAGTGTCCTATTGATTGTACCATCTTATTTTAAGTAACGTTCAGTAGTGGCTTCTTTGTTGTCAAGATTTCCAGTGGTATGAATGTGTTCTTTGAAACAGTTGTGTATTGGACAGTTGTATTCATTTAGTTATGTGGCCAGACACTGTGGACATACAAGTTCATAGGGGGGACTTCTGTAAGCCATTCGTCTTTACAAAAAAAAACTTTTTTGATTTATTTGTATTGTCCTTCTATCTCAAGATGGCTGCTATGGGTAAATAGAGAACACTGTTTCAACCTTCTTCTATACTTTATTTTAATACACATACCAGCCGTCTTGAGATACATTTTTACATCATGTGGGTTTCTCATCATCACAAATGTATTATCCTTATTAAAAGCTGAACAAACAAGTATATTCTTCAGTTTCCTGCCAGATCTTCTAATCGCTTAACAAAGGGCATAATCCATGAAACATTGTTTTGATGTGGTATTTTTCTTTTCTTGATGCTGTTTTTTAATGCCTTGTGTGTCAAAACTGTGGATGTTTTAGAAATTAACTATACAAGTAGCCACTGAACAATATTAGCTACTTAAGTTTGATCTTAGCATCTTATCATCCATGGGGTTACATATTTTTTAATATCTATTATATTGACTGTTAAGGACACCTTGTTTGGTGGATGGTTTGAGTTATAATGCAGAATAACAGGTTTAGCATGTGGTTTAGAATACCACATAGGTAACTAATTTGCTGTTTACTACAGTGACATTGGTATCAAGAAAGGGTATAGACATCTGGACATTATTAGTTAGTGTGAGTATTAAGGAATTCAACCAGTTCCAAAAGATAAAGGAGTCCATGATTCTATACACAGAGAATGTTGTTGTACATTTGGTTGTTTCAAGATTAGTTTTGCTGAATAACAGCAGATGATTCAAAGAAATGTATAAAACAGAGATCACAGCTGTGTCAATATTATTGTCTATAGTAGTGTCTTTCTTTTTGTAGAGAGTTGAATCTAATTTGAAGTGATTGTTGTTGAAAATAAATTTGGAAGAATTTATGACTTTTGTAGAAATATCAGGGGCAGTGTAACAGCTGACTGATCTAGGAAGATACGTAACCAAACACATACTTTGTTCTGTAGGAATGAAAGCCTATGTGGAAGTGGCATCAAGAGAAAGATGATAGTTTTATGTATAAATCATATATATAAACCTGTTGAGAAAGTAATTGGTGCCATTAAGGTGTACTGTAACTTGTTAAGTTGTACGTGGACACTGTTGGTCTTAGGGTTGTATCAGTTTATGAACTGGAGGTAATCCATATGCTTCAGAGTGTTTTGAATGCGATGGCCTAACATTATCATGAAGTCACATGGGTATAGTGGTATTATTTTAAAATGTCCAGTTATTTCATTGGATCTTTCTTAAGAGGTTTGTATCCAGGGGAGCATCTTAATTATACATGTACTTCCATAGGTGGATGTATTCATCACAAAATTAATTATACATGTACTTCCATAGGTGGATGTATTCATCACAAAAGAACCTTTACATTTTTAACTCATTGATGGTTAACCTGAAAATCCTCAGATTTCATTGGTGTAACCCCTAGAAAAATATCAAACATTTTTGGAGTTGAACTTTATATATATATATTTTTTTTTCATATTCTCTCTGTCCTAAATATGTAAGGACTTGGTCTCTTTAACTGATCTTATAACCACCATAAAAGAAAAGCATAAATATAAGTTGCCCTATTTTCTTACTAGAACAACTTCATATTGTAACAAGAAACTACAGTTTCTTATCTTATATAGCTTACGACCCATAACATTATTCTTATATACTAAGATTTCTGTCACCCTACAGTACTGTTATATACTAAGATTTCTGTCACCCTACAGTACTGTTATATACTAAGAGTTCTATCACCCTACAGTACTGTTATATACTAAGATTTCTGTCACCCTGCAGTACTGTTATATACTAAGAGTTCTGTCACCCTACAGTACTGTTATGTACAAAGAGTTCTATCACCCAACAGTACTGTTATATACTAAGAGTTCTATCACCCAACAGTACTGTTATATACTAAGAGTTCTGTCACCCTACAGTACTGTTATATACTAAGAGTTCTGTCACCCTACAGTACTGTTATATACTAAGAGTTCTGTCACCCTACAGTACTGTTATATACTACGATTTCTGTCACCCTACAGTACTGTTATATACTAAGAGTTCTGTCACCCTACAGTACTGTTATATACTAAGATTTCTGTCACCCTACAGTACTGTTATATACTACGATTTCTGTCACCCTACAGTACTGTTATATACTAAGAGTTCTATCACCCTACAGTACTGTTATATACTACGATTTCTGTCACTCTACAGTACTGTTATATACTACGATTTCTGTCACCCTACAGTACTGTTATATACTACGATTTCTGTCACCCTACAGTACTGTTATATACTACGATTTCTGTCACCCTACAGTACTGTTATATACTAAGAGTTCTGTCACCCTACAGTACTGTTATATACTAAGAGTTCTGTCACCCTACAGTACTGTTATATACTAAGAGTTCTGTCACCCTACAGTACTGTTATGTACTAAGATTTCTGTCACCCTACAGTACTGTTATATACTAAGAGTTCTGTCACCCTACAGTACTGTTATATACTAAGAGTTCTATCACCCAACAGTACTGTTATATACTAAGAGTTCTGTCACCCTACAGTACTGTTATATACTAAGAGTTCTATCACCCTACAGTACTGTTATATACTACGATTTCTGTCACCCTACAGTACTGTTATATACTAAGAGTTCTGTCACCCTACAGTACTGTTATATACTAAGAGTTCTGTCACCCTACAGTACTGTTATATACTAAGAGTTCTATTACCCTACAGTACTGTTATATACTACGATTTCTGTCACCCTACAGTACTGTTATATACTACGATTTCTGTCACCCTACAGTACTGTTATATACTAAGAGTTCTGTCACCCTACAGTACTGTTATATACTACGATTTCTGTCACTCTACAGTACTGTTATATACTAAGAGTTCTGTCACCCTACAGTACTGTTATATACTAAGAGTTCTGTCACCCTACAGTACTGTTATATACTAAGAGTTCTGTCACCCTACAGTACTGTTATATACTAAGATTTCTGTCACCCTACAGTACTGTTATATACTACGATTTCTGTCACCCTACAGTACTGTTATATACTAAGAGTTCTATCACCCTACAGTACTGTTATATACTACGATTTCTGTCACTCTACAGTACTGTTATATACTACGATTTCTGTCACCCTACAGTACTGTTATATACTAAGAGTTCTGTCACCCTACAGTACTGTTTCACACTAAGATTTCTGTCACACTACATTACTACATAATATAAAACAGAGATCAAAACATAGTATTTTCTAAAGGCTAAAAGTTTGCATGACTGAAACTTAAGGTGAGTTTTACCTACTAAGATTTCTGTCACACCACATTCTTGTTTCTTAGCCCTTGTATACTTTTAACATACAAAGTACTGTTGGTCATGTGTAATTTGTATATAAAATTGATTTTTTTTGTTAAACAAAGAAAGCAAGAATGGAGAATATGTTCCTTCAAGAGAAGAGACAGAAGAGCTGGAACGGGCCCTTGCAGCTGTATCTAAAGATGTTCGTATGGCTAAAGAGTCTCTTGCAAAGCTGTCAGGAACAGGGCGAGAGCTTGGTGGCCTTCACAATAACCTACTTGAATCAGATAACCTGGTTGTGTCAGTGAATGAGAATTCATTTCATGAACTGGCTCACAGTGGATTGGATAACCTCAGTGTCATCACCAGTACCTTGTCCAGTGACCTAACCTCTTTGTCTGAAGATCTTTCAACCATGGCTCAAGGTCATATGTCACATCCTTCCCTTGTATCAGAAAGCCATTTGTTACATAATTCACTTCTCACTCTACAATCAGATCTTTCACATTCAAGTTCCATAAATGGCTATTATCTAGGACAAAATCGTATCCAATCAGATGGCTTCGGGCTACTCTCTGGTGTTTTTGATGGTGGAGTCATATCCTATTCAGCTGTTGATCCAGGAATAATTAGCTCAGTGGACTGTAGCTTTCCTCATGGTGCCTCACATTTTTCAACTACAGCTGTAGGCCTTGGAAACCCCAACACGTCAACAGCAAATACTGTATTCTCGTCAGTAAGTTCTTTTTTAACAACAGGGTCTGTTAGCACTAGTAATACGGGGGATGAAACTGTAGTTTCAGTAGACCATACACCACCAGAGTGGTTTCTACCATGTTCTGAATCTTTTTCACACCCTGCCAATCAGAATGGGTTTTGTATCAGTTCTACAGCAAATGGCCAAGTTTTACCTAGTGTGCAACAGTTATTAACTACCATTGGGAAATATCCTCTTCATACATTAAGTACTGAAGTTTCAGTGGTGTCCAGTCCCAGCAGTTTGTCCACTCCAGCAGTCCTCAGTGAGAAGATAGCTGATGGAGATCACATTCAAACTATGTGTGTCACTGGTTCTTCAAATGTTTTAACAGAAAATCCTGGAACAGCTATTAAACAAGGAGGTGTTTCCTAGCAGTAGCTTGTAATTTCAAGTCAATATCTTGAGACTGTAAAGTAGTGAGAATAATTGTACATTCAATGATCCTTGTAAAGAAGGCTGTAGATACACACTTTATGTTTGAAACCTGTATTTGGATGGGTGACCAGAACATGCTCAACTGCTGATTTGTTTTTTTAATTGTAAAGGTTAGTTTTACACTGAACACTTCTGTTTGTACAGCTAATAATTTTGTTTGTTTCCTTTTGTACATTATCTTGTTACACTAGTTTGTATTATATTTAAACTCAAGGACCACTTCTTTATGAACATAAGATATGATATTCCAGAATTTCTCATTTTGTGATTTTATGGAAACAAATTTTCCAGAAGGAGACTTGATATCTGAATATTTTAAACAGTAGATTAAAATATAAACATTTTAAAATGTAAACCCTTTTTTATCACTATGATTTAAATACAGATTGTTAAAAATAAAGGTATTTTCTTAGGGTTTTCGAGCAATACTTCAATGATGTATATTTTTAATTAAATGTTAAGTAGATAAATAGGTAAGTCAGCAGTGATTACACAATTGATTAAATGGTTTTTCACAAAAGGAGAAAATTACAGTTGATGTAGGTAAGTCTTGAGTCTGAACACTTTTCAAATGAGAAGGTATATGTTGTTATCCTATTGTTAAAAGATCAGGTTTTGTTTAAGTAAAAAATGTGATTGAGTCCTCACAAAAAAGGTAAAATTCTAAAGGCTAAAAGTTTGCATGACTGAAAATTAAGGTGAGTTTTATTGTTTAATGCATAGTTTGTTTCCCCTTTTTAAGAGATAACATTTAGTTAAAAACAGGATATTGTTAAAAAAAGAACTACATATACTGTCCCTTCTTAAGAGGTAACATTTAGTTAAAACAGGATACTGTTAAAACAATAATTACATATACTCCCCATTTATTAGAGAACATTTGAGTTAGAAATGGGATATATCTGAGACATTGAACTACATATATTCTCCCTTCTTAAGAGGTATGGTTTATTTAAGAAGACATTATTTCTGAATCAGGAATCAAGGTTAACTGAAAATACTGTAATGAAATCAGTGATTTTTCACAGTGAATTTTTCAGGTTGTGAAAATGTACAATGTACATTCATCCCTATGTGTTATTGAGTTCCCACTTTGAGATGAAATGCAGTGGTTTACTAGCTGTTAAGTTGAACTTACAAAAATAAATGTTTTTAAGAGATTGTTTAGATTTAGTAAGTTTTTAAGTGATGAGCAGTATTTAGTTATTAAAGAAATTCATTAGTAATAATGAGCAAATAGATAACTATGTTTATAGCAGTGGTTCAAAGTAGTAAAACATGTCTGCTGGTACTATGTCACCTTAAAATATCCAAGTCCATTGTTTCTTTAATAATAGTAACAACAAAGAAAACTGTTTAAAAGTTAATAACTATAGAGCCTATCAACTCGTCCTTCTGACAGTGAGAATAACTATATTTTTTTGTTCAGTGTATCTCCTCATAGCTCAAGCTAGTCTGACCTTTGTATCTTTATTATGTTACCATAGTAAGATAGTTTTGTCATCTATCAGAATTGGTGTAATAGGCTATCACTAGAAATTTTACTAAGTGAGACCTGAAATGTCTGATAGAATGTTTTACAGTTTATAGCAGTAAAGAGAAATTCATTTAATTTTGTGGTTTGTATCTTGAAACCAAAGTAAGTTAATGTTAGACAAACTGAAACAAGTGTAAGAGCAAACCACAAAATGTAACACTTAAAGGAAGTGTATCTTCAAAGCCTTATAAAAAGATGTTTTTAGAAAGTTATTGAATTAGGTAGATGGTTTACCAATCACCATAAAGTATCCTGTGACGTGGACACTTCCATATATGAACATATCAGTTTCCATTATAAAGGAAGTGTTTAGTCTTGTATAAACCAGGCTATTATCTAGCATTCACTAATTTGTACCGGTTACGTACTATTATGAAATTACTACGTATTCAGGAAATGTCATAACAGTAAGGTAGAAAAAACTATATCCACTTGATAGTTGTTTTCAATTCTGTTATTTCTGTAGCAACAGTTTTGATACTAGTAGGTATGTAATGTTATTAAAATTTGTAGTTGTACCATACTGTAGATGTTTGTCCAGTAATATGAACTTATGTGTACAAGGTGTTATCTTGAGATTTATGAATGAAAATGAGTTGTTTTAAAGAGGCTGAAAGTGCAAATTTGAAATTCTTTATTATTCTGTTATTTATTTTGGATCAATGAATTAATCTATAAGCTTCAAGAACAATTTTTGAAATAAATTGTAAAACAAATGTGTAAATAAGAAACATTTCAGAATCAATTTTAGCATAATATATGTAAATATTCATGTTCACTAGATGTTGTACATCAATGTGTGTGCTTTTAACATTCTCACACTATTCAATAAGGGATGGTCATACTAGAAGTAATTCTAAACTGTCAGTAAATTAGCTGTTGTGTTAAACTGTTCAGATCTGGTTCTTGATGGTAATTGTCCCTCAGCTTCTCATGGGGACACCTTCTTCAGTTTTTATTGTTATTAAAAGAAATCATTTGGTACCTGTTTTTCTCCTGTATGATCAGTTGTGTAAGACTTTGTAATGTGGGTTAAAACATAAGATGAATTTTTACAGTCTGCCCCTTTCCCCATTTGTTTTACTATATAAATATAAAACCAGGTTTTCTTACCTTTAATGTAGGAATGTGTAGACATCATGAAACTGTATTGAAATGTCTTGTTTGTGCTGTGATCACAATATTGTTAGGTAATACTGTACACAATGTTATCGTAACATCAGAAATGGTAAGTAGGTAATACTGTACACAATGTTATCGTAACATCAGAAATGGAAAGACTGGTATTGTTAGGTAATACTGTACACAATGTTATCCTAACATCAGAAATGGAAAGACTGGTATTGTTAGGTAATACTGTACACAATGTTATCGTAACATCAGAAATGGAAAGACTAGTATTGTTAGGTAATACTGTACACAATGTTATCGTAACATCAGAAATGGAAAGACTAGTATTGTTAGGTAATACTGTACACGATGTTATCGTAACATCAGAAATGAAAAGACTAGTTTGTTTGATGTGTGTTTTAACTGTATAAGATTTTTTCTCTGTAAATTTTAATGTTTAATATTTAGTTTACCAACAGGATTTTCGTTTTTATTTTTATTTTATGGTACAACACTGTTGAAGTATTGTGTTTGAAAACTTGTTCTCTTACTAAAATTGATGTACATTAATAATTGTAGATTTGTTATAAATTTATAAAATATAACTTATTTTATTCTTATAGAAAGGCAAACAAATTTAGACCTGCTGGATAAAGTATGTTACAGTTTTTAAACCTACGGCTCTGCAAAGTTACCCACAATAAGGTAGCTGTGTACATTTACTTTTAAAACTCCGACAGAATAGTAGCTTGTATAATGATATGGAGAAATACTTCTGTTAATTATCAGTGTTTAGACATAAAATATCTTCATTGGATATTTCAAAAACAGGTAGGGGAGAGTCCATGTAATAATAAAGTTTTTTAATAAGAAGAGATAATGAAACTCTGTAATAACTAGTTGTACAGTTTGAAAGATTTGTTTCAAGCATGAATAGAACGTCTTGTAATTTGGTCATTATAAGTGTTTCAATTGTGATTATCAGATGTATTCTAAATAGTTTCCATGTAACATGATCCAGAAAGAAAGGTTTCAGTTTGTATCAGAATGAACACTTATTGGTGCTTCGTATTTCACTAAATGGTCTTAAACAATCACTGATATTGTTTGTAAAGTTTTATCATCCTATATGGCAGGACTTTGCTCATATATTGTAATAGTAACACCATTTATAAAAGGTTATTAGAAGTTTAGTAGAAATCAGTGGATTTTGTTCTATATGATTTGTTCCAGTTTTGCAAATGTCCAGTGCATCAGGATAAACATCACAGTGATGGAATCTTTGTCGTTCATCTCTGTATCCTGTAACTGGCTCTAGCCTCATCAATAAATATATTTTCATAGTACATTTACTGAACAAGTGTCTTCTACAGTAAGAAAACAGTATTCTGTTACGAGTGCATCTAGCATGGTTCTGAGTTTCTGTCAGTTGACACTGTATGTAAGAAAAGTGCAGATAAATCACAGTCATAATTCTTGTACTTTCTATATCATCAGTATATCAAATAACTTTAAAATAACTGTTATAATATATGTGAATAAAATCTCAGGACAGTCTTGTATATACTGAAAACTTTAATAAAACTCTGTCGACATTTCAATTAGATTACCTGTAACAATATAAAGATTTACTAAAGTGCCATGACCATCTAAAAAAACGTTTAAAAAACATATTATGGAACCTACACTACTAGTTCAGTCCTGTCACAAGCTTGTCTTTAATATAATTAATAGTACCTACACTACCAGTTCAGTCCTGTCACAAACTTGTCTTTAATATAATTAATAGTACCTACACTACAAGTTCAGTCCTGTCACAAGCTTGTCTTTAATATAATTAATAGTACCTACACTACAAGTTGAATCTCGTCTCAAGCTTGTATTTAATATAATTAATAGTACCTACACTACCAGTTCAGTCCTGTCACAAGCTTGTCTTTAATATAATTAATAGTACCTACACTACAAGTTCAGTCCTGTCACAAGCTTGTCTTTAATATAATTAATAGTACCTACACTACCAGTTGAATCTCGCCTCAAGCTTGTATTTAATATAATTAATAGTACCTACACTACAAGTTCACTCCTGTCACAAGCTAATCTGTAATATAATTAATAGTACCTACACTACTAGTTCACTCCTGTCACAAACTTGTTATTAATATAATTAATAGTACCTACACTACTAGTTGAATCCTGTAATAAGTTTGTCTTTACTATAACTAATAGTACCCAAACTACTAGTTCAGTCCTGTCACAAGCCTGTCTCTAATATAATTAATAGTACCCAAACTGCTAGTTCGGTCCTGTCACAAGCCTGTCTCTAATATAATTAATAGTACCTACAATACTAGATCAGTCCTGTCACAAGCTTGTCTTTAATATAATTAATAGTACCTACACTACTAGTTCAGTCCTGTCACAAGCTTGTCTTTAATATAATTAATAGTACCTACACTACTATTTCAGTCCTACCATCAGCCTGTCTCTAATATAATTAATAGCACCCAAACTGTTGGTTCAGTCCTGTCACAAGCTTGTGTTTAATATAATTAATAGTACCTACACTACTATTTCAGTCCTATCATCAGCCTGTCTCTAATATAATTAATAGTACCTACACTACTAGTTCAGTTCTGTCACAAGCTTGTCTTTAATATAATTAATAGTACCTACACTACTAGTTCAGTCCTATCATAAGCCTGTATCTTATATAATTAGTGGTATCCAAACTGCCCGTTCAGTCCTGTCACAAGCTTGTCTTTAATATAATTATTAGTATCTACACTATTAGTTGAATCCCGTCACAAGCTTGTCTTTAATATAATTAATAGTACCTACACTACTAGTTCAGTCCTGTCACAAGCTTGTCTTTAATATAATTAGTAGTACCTTCACTACTAGTTGAGTCCTATCATAAACCTGTCTCTAATATAAATAAAAGTTCCAAACTGCTAGTTCAGTCCTGTCACAAGCTTGTCTTTAATATAATTAATAGTACCTACACTACTAGTTGAATCCCCTCACAAGCTTGTCTTTAATATAATTAATAGTACCTACACTACTAGTTCAGTCCTATCATAAGCCTGTCTCTAATATAATTAATAGTACCCAAACTGCTAATTCAGTCCTGTCACAAGCTTGTCTTTAATATAATTAATAGTACCTACACTACACTGTCTCTAATATAATTAATAGTACCCAAACTGCTAATTCAGTCCTGTCACAAGCTTGTCTTTAATATAATTAATAGTACCTACACTACACTGTCTCTAATATAATTAATAGTATTCAAACTGCTAATTCAGTCCTGTCACAAGCTTGTCTTTAATATAATTAATAGTACCTACACTACACTGTCTCTAATATAATTAATAGTATTCAAACTGCTAGTTCAGTCCTGTGACAAGCTTGTCCTTAATATAATTAATAGTACCTACACTACAAGTTGAATCTCGTCTCAAGCTTGTATTTAATATAATTAATAGTACCTACACTACTAGTTCAGTCCTGTCACAAGCTTGTCTTTAATATAATTAATAGTACCTACACTACTAGTTGAGTCCTGTAGCAAGCTTGTCTTTAATATAATTAATAGTATTCAAACTGCTAGTACACTCCTGTCACAAGCTTGTCTTTAATATAATTAATAGTACATACACAGTACTAGTTCAGTCGTGTCATAAGCCTGTCTCTAATATAATTAATAGTACCAAATTGCTAGTTGAGTCAGGCCACAAGATTGTGTTTAATATAATTAATAGTACCTACACTACTAGTACAGTCCTGTCACAAGCTTGTCTTTAATATAATTAATAGTACCTACACTACTAGTTAAGTCCTGTTACAAGTTTGAGTTTAATATAATTAATAGTACCTACACTACTAGTTCAGTCCTGTCACAAGCTTGTCTTTAATATAATTAATAGTACCTACACTACTAGTTCCGTTTTGTCACAAGCTTGTTTTTAATGTAATTACTATTACCTACACTACAACTTGAGTCCTGTCTCGAGCTTCTCCTTAATGTAATTACTAGTACCTACACTACAACTTGAGTACTGTCTCGAGCTTCTCTTTAATGTAATTACTAGTACCTACACTACAACTTGAGTACTGTCTCGAGCTTCTCTTTAATGTAATTACTAGTACCTACCCTACAACTTGAGTCCTGTCTCGAGCTTCTCTTTAATGTAATTACTAGTACTTACACTACAACTTGAGTACTGTCTCGAGCTTCTCTTTAATGTAATTACTAGTACCTACACTACAACTTGAGTACTGTCTCGAGCTTCTCTTTAATGTAATTACTAGTACCTACCCTACAACTTGAGTCCTGTCTTGAGCTTCTCTTTAATGTAATTACTAGTACCTACACTACAACTTGAGTACTGTCTCGAGCTTCTCTTTAATGTAATTACTAGTACCTACCCTACAACTTGAGTCCTGTCTTGAGCTTCTCTTTAATGTAATTACTAGTACCTACACTACAACTTGAGTTCTGTCTCGAGCTTCTCTTTAATGTAATTACTAGTACCTACCCTACAACTTGAATCCTGTCTCGAGCTTCTCTTTAATGTAATTACTAGTACCTACCCTACAACTTGAGTCCTGTCTCAAGCTTCTCTTTATTGTAATTACTAGTACCTACCCTACAACTTGAGTCCTGTCTCAAGCTTCTCTTTATTGTAATTACTAGTACTTACACTACAACTTGAGTCCTGTCTCGAGCTTCTCTTTAATGTAATTACTAGTACCTACACTACTACTAAAATCATGTGTAGTTAATACTACCTGCGCTACCATTTCTGTCCTGTCATAAAGTTGTCTCTTATATAATTAATAGCACTAAATATAGTAGTTGAGTAAAGTGACAAACGCATCTCTGATGTAATTAGTAGTACCTACACTACCAGTTGAGTTCCGTCACAAGCTTACTTTAGTTAACAATACCTGCAGTACTTGCTAAATCCCGTCTCGACTTTTCCTCTTACGTAATTCATAGTACCAATACTACTAGTTTAGACCCGACAGTAGCTTGTCTCTAATGTAAGCAGTAGCTTCCTCAGAGTGTGAGTTATAATTCACAGTACCAATACTACTAGTTTAGACCCGACACTAGCTTGTCTCTAATGTAAGCAGTAGCTTCCTCAGAGTGTGTTATAATTCACAGTACCAATACTACTATTTTAGACCCGACACTAGCTTGTCTCTAATGTAAGCAGTAGCTTCCTCAGAGTGTGAGTTATAATTCATAGTACCAATACTACTAGTTTAGACCCGACACTAACTTGTCTCTAATGTAAGCAGTAGCTTCCTCAGAGTGTGAGTTATAATTCATAGTACCAATACGACTAGTTTAGACCCGACACTAACTTGTCTCTAATGTAAGCAGTAGTTTCCTCAGAGTGTGAGTTATAATTCACAGTACCAATACTACTAGTTTAGACCCGACACTAGCTTGTCTCTAATGTAAGCAGTAGCTTCCTCAGAGTGTGAGTTATAATTCATAGTACCAATACTACTAATTTAGACCCGACACTAGCTTGTCTCTAATGTAAGCAGTAGCTTCCACAGAGTGTGAGTTATAATTCATAGTACCAATACTACTATTTTAGACCCGACACTAGCTTGTCTCTAATGTAAGCAATAGTTTCCTCAGAGTGTGAGTTATTTATTATCTGCCATTTTTCTTGGTGTCCACAATAAGTTTTTGTACTTCTCTGAAACCTGACACATTATAATTATATTTCTAGAGCTATGCACATGACTTGAGGTGATCTTTATCTATGCTGTGTACTGAAAATCAATGAGAAGTTTCTGAATATTATAATATACTCTTCAAAAAAAGAAATGCAAAAGCAAAATATGAGACAAATTGTTAACAAGTTTATTCTGGGTAGTTGTGTATGACATTTGTGAAACTTTGCACATTCACTGCTGAACATCCAAAGTCTGCAAAGGCGAAGTTCACGCTTACTAGTTGAAGTTTAACGTCACTCAACGTCAATAAAGGGTATGCCCCCCGTGAGCATCAATAACTGCTTGGCATCTCCTGCCCATGGAAGCGATGAGATGACAAATCACATCCTGTGGAATGGCTGTCCACTCAGCCTGCAAAGCTGAGGTAGAGTCTGCGGTTGAGGTTGTCGCCGTCGCAGACGTCGGTCCAACTCGTCCCAAAGATGTTTGATGGGGTTTAAATCTGGTGATCTGGAGGGCCAGGGAAGAACGTTTATGCTGTGGTGTCTCAAGAAGACAGTGGTGAGTCGGGCTGTGTGAGGACGGGCGTTGTCATGTTAAAAAACGTCGTTGACGTTCACCATGATGAGTTGCACATGGGGCCTAAGAATCTCGTCGACGTATCATTGAGCCATAAGATTCCCTCGAATGTGCAAAAGGTCTGTTTTGGCATTGTAGGCGATGGCAGCCCACATCATGACGCTGCCACCACCAAATTTGTCAACATCCTGCACACAGTTTGCTGCAAAACGTTCACCTCGGCGACGGTAAACACGAGTCCTTCCATCCTGCCTATGAAGCATAAAACGTGACTCATCGCTGAACCAAACATGCCTCCATCATCGATGAGGCCATACCCGATGTGCCCGAGTCCACTGCAGTTGTGCTTGACGATGTTGCTGGGTGAGGATGACGCCTCTGACTGGACGTCGAGGTCGGATTCCTGCATCTCGTAGACGGTTGCGTGAGGTCTGATCGGAAATCCTTCGCAGCCCTGGTATGGTTGAGGCAGTAGACGTCGCAGTGGTGGTCCTATCCTGAAGGTGACGTAACCGGATGTTGCGATCTTGTGCAGGCGTGGTCACACGAGATCTGCCAGATCGTGGACGGTCACGTGTTGATCCATGTTGTTGGTGACGATTCCATAGCCTTGTGATGGTGCTTGGGTGGACATTCACAACTCTGGCAACGTCTGATCGAGATTCGCCTGCTTCCAAGCGACCCATGGCGTTGTTGCGTTGTGCTTCAGTTAGTCTTGGCGTAACTGCATTGCGTGTCGGTGGCTTAACACTGAGCTATGGAAACCGAGAACCTGTCACTTTTATAGGGATTTTGCACATGTTGCACTTGCAGATCTCTCAAACAAATTTATTGGACACGCATGCGTTTTGGCGAAAAATCCGATGTTTTCCTCTGTTTTTAAAGTGCACAACTTTTATTGTCATTTTGGTCTGACAATCAGTGCCTTAACACGTGTAACATCACATACTCTGAGCTTGTAACGTTATTACATAAATTTCCCTTTAAAATAACAAAAATATCCCTTTTGCGTTTCTTGTTTTGAAGAGTATATTTTATTTTTAACACAGATCTACCGGTTGAAATGTTAAAAAATATCCTCGGGGTTTTCAGTATTTTAGGGAGCATCAAACACAATACAGTCTTCTTACAGATCATGCAAAGGATTTTGAAAATTGAAGACTACTGGAAACTTGTCATTAACGAATTGATAAAATACAACAGGTTTAATGTTAAACTTTTAAAATATGTACACATAGCGAACGTCAATTATGAATTCATAAAACAACGTACGTTAAACTTTAACTATATGTACACGTAGTCAACGTCAGTTATAACTTCATAAAATACCAGTTTTAATGTCAAACTTTGACAATATTTACACGGAACGAACATCAATTATGAATTGATAAAATACTCTACGATTAATGTTAAACATTAACAATATGTACATGTAGCAAACGTAAATTATGAATCTATAAGATACCACACGTTTAACAGTAAACTTTCACAATGTGTACACATAGTGAACATCAATTATGAGTTGAAAAGATAACAGGTTTAATGTTAAACTTTAACAATATGTACACGTAACTACAGTCAGGCACACAGCTAAATAGTTAACATCTGTTTACTTTCAGAACAATGATGTTCGCTATATTTTCTGTAAGAAGTGTGAACGAAATCTTCCAAAGAACACCATCCCTACAGTTAAACACAGAGGTGGCTCGATCATGCTATGGGGTTCCTTCAGCTCTTCTGGTGTAGGCAGCCTTCACCGCATCAACAGAATCATGAAAAAAGAAGAGTACGTTGATATATTAGACACTTATATCAAGAATGATGCTCGGAACTTGCAGCTCAGGCATCATTGGATCTTCCAGCACGACAATGACCCTAAGCACAACATCGAAATATGTGCAATCCTGGTTGCAAAGGAACCATATACACGTTCTGGAGTGGCCATCGCAGTCACCCGATCTCAATCCAATTGAAAATGTTTGGCATGAGTTGAAGACGAGAGTTCATCAGCATCATCCGAAAAACTTGCATGATTTGGAGGCCTTCTGTAAAGAAGAATGGAAGAAACTACCAGTCGAGTACTGTCAAACAATCATGGAGGGCTATGAGGAGAGATTGCACCAAGTAATTCACCTGAAAGGCTACACAACTGACCATTAAAGTGGACACACGAACACTTCTGCCCCTCCTATGTTTGGTTATTTGTTTATAAACAGTTTATTTGTCATTCAATCTACATAAAAATTTATGTAGATATGTGTTAGTTTAATATTTATAAAATACCATAATTTCATTATCCTAACTCTGATACTTTTTAAGTTATGAGGAAAAAACTACTCACGACGCAAGGGGTACAAACACTTTGTCGTAAATGTACATAATGAATTATTGTAACATATGAAAATTTATGTAAAAAATTTAAATATGTTAAATTTGATAAATTCTATTTGTTTATAGAATATTAAATAAACTTGTGAAGGTCCTGATGTGCCAAACATGTTTATAATACATTTGCTATTTGAAAAAGTAAATTTCCTTAAAAAGAAAGATGCATTATATGTTAGTATTTACAATATACAAATTATTTTCATAGTATACCACTGTTTCTAAATATAATTCACCATTTTTGTACTAGTGTGTTAAACCTCAAACTGCAGGAATACTTTTCTAATATTAAAGAACTAAGATATTAATTGAATTGTTTAAACTTAATCTGTTGAATAACATATGTGAAAAATATTTCTGAAGTCATCAGATAATAATGATGTATAATAACCTGAATATTTATTTTTTTCCTTTCTCTACAACTGATAGTTTGTTTGCCAATCAAACTTCAATAGACAAAATTGCTACAACTACCAAAACTAACAATTTTCAAGATTCAGTTTGCTAGTGAACTAAAACACACAGTGATCAATACAGTTATGCTTCTTCCAGTTCGATAAGAACTCCACCACAATCTTTCGGATGGAGGAACACCACTGGCTTTCCGTGAGCACCAGTTCGAGGTTCCTCACTAAGCATCCGAATCTTGTGGCTTTTAAGGTCAGCCATGGCAGCTTTGATGTTGTCAACTTCTAAACAAATATGATGCATTCCACCTGATTTATTCTTGTCTAGAAAGCCTTTAATGGGACTCTTTTCTCCGAAGGGAAGAAGCAGTTCTAATTTGGTGTTTTCCAGCTCCACAAACACTGTGTAAACTCCATGCTCAGGCTGTGCAACAGGCTCGCTTGTCTGAAACAAAAAGTGATTTAGTTAAACTGACTGACACTTTATGTTTCAGTAACCTAATATTATCTTATACAAGTGTTGTATGTTGGTTGTGTTCACTGTACACCATAATCATACATTATACATGCATGATGGCTGTGTTCACTGTATGCCATAATCGTACATTATACTGAAGTGTTGCATGTCGGTTGTGTTCACTGTACGCCATAATCGTACATTATACTGAAGTGTTGCATGTCGGTTGTGTTCACTGTACGCCATAATCGTACATTATACTGAAGTGTTGCACGTTGGTTGTGTTCACTGTACGCCATAATCGTACATTATACTGAAGTGTTGCATGTCGGTTGTGTTCACTGTACGCCATAATCGTACATTATACTGAAGTGTTGCATGTCGGTTGTGTTCACTGTATGCCATAATCGTATATTATACTGAAGTGTTGCACGTTGGTTGTGTTCACTGTACGCCATAATCGTACATTATACTGAAGTGTTGCATGTTCAGGTATTTTCATTCCATACTCAAGAAATTATATATTGGTGAAAAACCAGCTAGAGATGAAATGATTTGTGAACGACATCATTATTGCAAATATGTAAAGATAGTTTGATTGCTACAACCTCAGTATCACATTCTGAAAATGGGTTTGACTGCTAAACCTCAGTATCACATCCTGAAAAACGGTCTGATTGCTACAACCGCAGTATCACATCCTGAAAAACAGTTTGATCACTACAACCTTAGTATCACACCCTGAAAAACGGTTTGATCACTACAACCTCAGTATCACACCCTGAAAAACGGTTTGATTGCTAAACCTCAGTATCACATCCTCAAAAACGGTTTGATCACTACAACCTTAGTATCACATCCTGAAAAATGGTTTGATCACTACAACCTTAGTATCACATCCTGATTGAACATATTTTTTTGTTATTTTCTAAACTACACATTTGGCTGTCTGTACTCTTATTCAAACTTCTTAGGTTACTATCTAGAATGGTGTTCAAATTACATGAAAACAAACTCTTAATAGATTCAGTTTACACAAATAAAGACAATCAAAAGTGCTAAACATTTCATTCTTGTCTTATTTATATAATTTCTTGTCTCATTGTTTATAATTTCATACATAAAAACTGTACTGAAAAAGGTGCTATACTGATAGTTGTCATATTAGTGTGGTTGTTTTAATCAAAAAGCATTTTAATATAAACACAGGGATCACCAGGTTTCAGATAAAGGAATAATAAAATTATTTGAAATATACAAATAATTACACAGACATTAAAAGAGATGAAAGGCTGAAGTAAGGATTATGGTATTAATAACAACTGTACAACAAATGACTCAATTCACACTACATCATGCATCTAACATAATTCTGACCTCTGATGATTGTTGGATTTTACCTTTTACAACACACGTTGTTTATGATCAAATCACACAATGTAACATATATGTTTGTTACTAATTATTATCACTGAAGTAATCAAACATCACTTCCCACAAGTGTCTCAAACTTTTCTTTAAATGATGTCAACCTCAGTTTCAACAAATGACAAACATACCATGTCTCAACATCAGTTTCAACAAATGACAAAATACCATGTCTCAACATCAGTTTCAACAAATGACAAACGTACCATGTCTCAACCTCAGTTTCAACAAATGATAAATGTAGCATGTCTCAATTTCAGTAACAAGAAATGAGAAATGTAGCACATCTACAGTAAATTTAAACAGCATGACCACAGTTTCCACAGCCTTTAGGATTGGACTAGAACAAGACCTCATTTGCAGACCAGTTTTTCTTTGTGTAAAATAGTATTGAAAGGAAAGCCTGAGTATCGTGTACTGAATTACAAATGTTGAGTTTGTTATTGGCAATTTATCATAAGACAGAGGAATCCATGTACGTCTTCACATAAATGTATCCTACAACAGTCGTACGTAGATGTTGACACAAGACACATAAAAATGCACACAAAGTTTACTTTTTTATCACGATTTGATAAACTGGTCTTGTGTATACTTTATCCTTAGAAAACTAGCTACATCTTGCTCCAAAACAGATCTAGTTGAAGGAAGTAGTTTTGAGACCTGAGCTAAATGAGAAATGTCAAGTCAAAAATAACAAAAATTTCACGTGCAAGTAACTCAGCTTTGTATGAGTTCATTCAGAGAACTGGATTCAACCAGTTTTCAGAACAGAAAATGTAAACCTTGATAACTCACCTTGACTCCCAAGACATCTCTATATAGAGCAGTTGTTTTCTCTAAGTCAGCTGTTGCAAGAGCCACATGATTCAACTTTAAGATATTCCATGACTTCTGCAAAGGTACTGGAGACACATGGAGACACCTACATACTGCAGGTAGTGAAGATAACTTGGAAAATGTCCTTAGTAAAGCCATGATTTGCACTGTTATTGTTCCCAGAATGGCATGCGAGAAAACTAAATAAAATGAAACAAAATATGTTTTACTGTCATCAAATGGTATGTAAACAAAAATAAAGGTAAAACTCTAATTCAGCATTTTGGTCTATCCAAGTTCTATATCAAAGCTTAGATACACACACTGTCACATAGCAGCAAAATTGGTATATCATGTAGCATCAAAAATGCATACATGTAGTATCAAATGATGACAGTTTGTTAGGTGTAATGAGTACAATTTATTTGGGAACTCTGGACTGGCATGTACTTTTAAGGCAGATGTGAAATTTTTATTTAGAATTTGTAGGTTGGAGGCTACCCTAATTAAAGTAGAGACAATAGATAAAGATATATGTGTAGACTGTGGAAAATGGTAGTAGGATTTCAGGAGGAGCTTACACTTTCATATACAAGGGATACACCAGTATCAGTTAACAATGACTTTCAGGAACTACAGGAGGAGCTTACACTTTCATATACAAGGGATACACCAGTATCAGTTAACAATGACTTTCAGGAACTACAGGAGGAGCTTACACTTTCATATACAAGGGATACACCAGTATCAGTTAACAATGACTTTCAGGAACTACAGGAGGAGCTTACACTTTCATATACAAGGGATACACCAGTATCAGTTAACAATGACTTTCAGGAACTACAGGAGGAGCTTACACTTTCATATACAAGGGATACACCAGTATCAGTTAACAATGACTTTCAGGAACTACAGGAGGAGCTTACACTTTCATATACAAGGGATACACCAGTATCAGTTAACAATGACTTTCAGGAACTACAGGAGGAGCTTACACTTTCATATACAAGGGATACACCAGTATCAGTTAACAATGACTTTCAGGAACTACAGGAGGAGCTTACACTTTCATATACATACACCAGTATCAGTTAACAATGGGATACACTTACACTTTCATATACAAGGGATATCAGTTAACAATGACTTTCAGGAACTACAGGAGGAGCTTACACTTTCATATACAAGGGATACACCAGTATCAGTTAACAATGACTTTCAGGAACTACAGGAGGAGCTTACACTTTCATATACAAGGGATACACCAGTATCAGTTAACAATGACTTTCAGGAACTACAGGAGGAGCTTACACTTTCATATACAAGGGATACACCAGTATCAGTTAACAATGACTTTCAGGAACTACAGGAGGAGCTTACACTTTCATATACAAGGGATACACCAGTATCAGTTAACAATGACTTTCAGGAACTACAGGAGGAGCTTACACTTTCATATACAAGGGATACACCAGTATCAGTTAACAATGACTTTCAGGAACTACAGGAGGAGCTTACACTTTCATATACAAGGGATACACCAGTATCAGTTAACAATGACTTTCAGGAACTACAGGAGGAGCTTACACTTTCATATACAAGGGATACACCAGTATCAGTTAACAATGACTTTCAGGAACTACAGGAGGAGCTTACACTTTCATATACAAGGGATACACCAGTATCAGTTAACAATGACTTTCAGGAACTACAGGAGGAGCTTACACTTTCATATACAAGGGATACACCAGTATCAGTTAACAATGACTTTCAGGAACTACAGGAGGAGCTTACACTTTCATATACAAGGGATACACCAGTATCAGTTAACAATGACTTTCAGGAACTACAGGAGGAGCTTACACTTTCATATACAAGGGATACACCAGTATCAGTTAACAATGACTTTCAGGAACTACAGGAGGAGCTTACACTTTCATATACAAGGGATACACCAGTATCAGTTAACAATGACTTTCAGGAACTACAGGAGGAGCTTACACTTTCATATACAAGGGATACACCAGTATCAGTTAACAATGACTTTCAGGAACTACAGGAGGAGCTTACACTTTCATATACAAGGGATACACCAGTATCAGTTAACAATGACTTTCAGGAACTACAGGAGGAGCTTACACTTTCATATACAAGGGATACACCAGTATCAGTTAACAATGACTTTCAGGAACTACAGGAGGAGCTTACACTTTCATATACAAGGGATACACCAGTATCAGTTAACAATGACTTTCAGGAACTACAGGAGGAGCTTACACTTTCATATACAAGGGATACACCAGTATCAGTTAACAATGACTTTCAGGAACTACAGGAGGAGCTTACACTTTCATATACAAGGGATACACCAGTATCAGTTAACAATGACTTTCAGGAACTACAGGAGGAGCTTACACTTTCATATACAAGGGATACACCAGTATCAGTTAACAATGACTTTCAGGAACTACAGGAGGAGCTTACACTTTCATATACAAGGGATACACCAGTATCAGTTAACAATGACTTTCAGGAACTACAGGAGGAGCTTACACTTTCATATACAAGGGATACACCAGTATCAGTTAACAATGACTTTCAGGAACTACAGGAGGAGCTTACACTTTCATATACAAGGGATACACCAGTATCAGTTAACAATGACTTTCAGGAACTACAGGAGGAGCTTACACTTTCATATACAAGGGATACACCAGTATCAGTTAACAATGACTTTCAGGAACTACAGGAGGAGCTTACACTTTCATATACAAGGGATACACCAGTATCAGTTAACAATGACTTTCAGGAACTACAGGAGGAGCTTACACTTTCATATACAAGGGATACACCAGTATCAGTTAACAATGACTTTCAGGAACTACAGGAGGAGCTTACACTTTCATATACAAGGGATACACCAGTATCAGTTAACAATGACTTTCAGGAACTACAGGAGGAGCTTACACTTTCATATACAAGGGATACACCAGTATCAGTTAACAATGACTTCAGGAACTACAGGAGGACTACAGGATACACCAGTATCAGAACAATGACTTTCAGGAACTACAGGAGGAGCTTACATTTCATACAAGGGATACACCAGTATCAGTTAACAATGACTTTCAGGAACTACAGGAGGAGCTTACACTTTCATATACAAGGGATACACCAGTATCAGTTAACAATGACTTTCAGGAACTACAGGAGGAGCTTACACTTTCATATACAAGGGATACACCAGTATCAGTTAACAATGACTTTCAGGAACTACAGGAGGAGCTTACACTTTCATATACAAGGGATACACCAGTATCAGTTAACAATGACTTTCAGGAACTACAGGAGGAGACACTTTCATATACAAGGGATACACCAGTATCAGTTAACAATGACTTTCAGGAACTACAGGAGGAGCTTACACTTTCATATACAAGGGATACACCAGTATCAGTTAACAATGACTTTCAGGAACTACAGGAGGAGCTTACACTTTCATATACAAGGGATACACCAGTATCAGTTAACAATGACTTTCAGGAACTACAGGAGGAGCTTACACTTTCATATACAAGGGATACACCAGTATCAGTTAACAATGACTTTCAGGAACTACAGGAGGAGCTTACACTTTCATATACAAGGGATACACCAGTATCAGTTAACAATGACTTTCAGGAACTACAGGAGGAGCTTACACTTTCATATACAAGGGATACACCAGTATCAGTTAACAATGACTTTCAGGAACTACAGGAGGAGCTTACACTTTCATATACAAGGGATACACCAGTATCAGTTAACAATGACTTTCAGGAACTACAGGAGGAGCTTACACTTTCATATACAAGGGATACACCAGTATCAGTTAACAATGACTTTCAGGAACTACAGGAGGAGCTTACACTTTCATATACAAGGGATACACCAGTATCAGTTAACAATGACTTTCAGGAACTACAGGAGGAGCTTACACTTTCATATACAAGGGATACACCAGTATCAGTTAACAATGACTTTCAGGAACTACAGGAGGAGCTTACACTTTCATATGACAAGGGATACACCAGTATCAGTTAACAATGACTTTCAGGAACTACAGGAGGAGCTTACACTTTCATATACAAGGGATACACCAGTATCAGTTAACAATGACTTTCAGGAACTACAGGAGGAGCTTACACTTTCATATACAAGGGATACACCAGTATCAGTTAACAATGACTTTCAGGAACTACAGGAGGAGCTTACACTTTCATATACAAGGGATACACCAGTATCAGTTAACAATGACTTTCAGGAACTACAGGAGGAGCTTACACTTTCATATACAAGGGATACACCAGTATCAGTTAACAATGACTTTCAGGAACTACAGGAGGAGCTTACACTTTCATATACAAGGGATACACCAGTATCAGTTAACAATGACTTTCAGGAACTACAGGAGGAGCTTACACTTTCATATACAAGGGATACACCAGTATCAGTTAACAATGACTTTCAGGAACTACAGGAGGAGCTTACACTTTCATATACAAGGGATACACCAGTATCAGTTAACAATGACTTTCAGGAACTACAGGAGGAGCTTACACTTTCATATACAAGGGATACACCAGTATCAGTTAACAATGACTTTCAGGAACTACAGGAGGAGCTTACACTTTCATATACAAGGGATACACCAGTATCAGTTAACAATGACTTTCAGGAACTACAGGAGGAGCTTACACTTTCATATACAAGGGATACACCAGTATCAGTTAACAATGACTTTCAGGAACTACAGGAGGAGCTTACACTTTCATATACAAGGGATACACCAGTATCAGTTAACAATGACTTTCAGGAACTACAGGAGGAGCTTACACTTTCATATACAAGGGATACACCAGTATCAGTTAACAATGACTTTCAGGAACTACAGGAGGAGCTTACACTTTCATATACAAGGGATACACCAGTATCAGTTAACAATGACTTTCAGGAACTACAGGAGGAGCTTACACTTTCATATACAAGGGATACACCAGTATCAGTTAACAATGACTTTCAGGAACTACAGGAGGAGCTTACACTTTCATATACAAGGGATACACCAGTATCAGTTAACAATGACTTTCAGGAACTACAGGAGGAGCTTACACTTTCATATACAAGGGATACACCAGTATCAGTTAACAATGACTTTCAGGAACTACAGGAGGAGCTTACACTTTCATATACAAGGGATACACCAGTATCAGTTAACAATGACTTTCAGGAACTACAGGAGGAGCTTACACTTTCATATACAAGGGATACACCAGTATCAGTTAACAATGACTTTCAGGAACTACAGGAGGAGCTTACACTTTCATATACAAGGGATACACCAGTATCAGTTAACAATGACTTTCAGGAACTACAGGAGGAGCTTACACTTTCATATACAAGGGATACACCAGTATCAGTTAACAATGACTTTCAGGAACTACAGGAGGAGCTTACACTTTCATATACAAGGGATACACCAGTATCAGTTAACAATGACTTTCAGGAACTACAGGAGGAGCTTACACTTTCATATACAAGGGATACACCAGTATCAGTTAACAATGACTTTCAGGAACTACAGGAGGAGCTTACACTTTCATATACAAGGGATACACCAGTATCAGTTAACAATGACTTTCAGGAACTACAGGAGGAGCTTACACTTTCATATACAAGGGATACACCAGTATCAGTTAACAATGACTTTCAGGAACTACAGGAGGAGCTTACACTTTCATATACAAGGGATACACCAGTATCAGTTAACAATGACTTTCAGGAACTACAGGAGGAGCTTACACTTTCATATACAAGGGATACACCAGTATCAGTTAACAATGACTTTCAGGAACTACAGGAGGAGCTTACACTTTCATATACAAGGGATACACCAGTATCAGTTAACAATGACTTTCAGGAACTACAGGAGGAGCTTACACTTTCATATACAAGGGATACACCAGTATCAGTTAACAATGACTTTCAGGAACTACAGGAGGAGCTTACACTTTCATATACAAGGGATACACCAGTATCAGTTAACAATGACTTTCAGGAACTACAGGAGGAGCTTACACTTTCATATACAAGGGATACACCAGTATCAGTTAACAATGACTTTCAGGAACTACAGGAGGAGCTTACACTTTCATATACAAGGGATACACCAGTATCAGTTAACAATGACTTTCAGGAACTACAGGAGGAGCTTACACTTTCATATACAAGGGATACACCAGTATCAGTTAACAATGACTTTCAGGAACTACAGGAGGAGCTTACACTTTCATATACAAGGGATACACCAGTATCAGTTAACAATGACTTTCAGGAACTACAGGAGGAGCTTACACTTTCATATACAAGGGATACACCAGTATCAGTTAACAATGACTTTCAGGAACTACAGGAGGAGCTTACACTTTCATATACAAGGGATACACCAGTATCAGTTAACAATGACTTTCAGGAACTACAGGAGGAGCTTACACTTTCATATACAAGGGATACACCAGTATCAGTTAACAATGACTTTCAGGAACTACAGGAGGAGCTTACACTTTCATATACAAGGGATACACCAGTATCAGTTAACAATGACTTTCAGGAACTACAGGAGGAGCTTACACTTTCATATACAAGGGATACACCAGTATCAGTTAACAATGACTTTCAGGAACTACAGGAGGAGCTTACACTTTCATATACAAGGGATACACCAGTATCAGTTAACAATGACTTTCAGGAACTACAGGAGGAGCTTACACTTTCATATACAAGGGATACACCAGTATCAGTTAACAATGACTTTCAGGAACTACAGGAGGAGCTTACACTTTCATATACAAGGGATACACCAGTATCAGTTAACAATGACTTTCAGGAACTACAGGAGGAGCTTACACTTTCATATACAAGGGATACACCAGTATCAGTTAACAATGACTTTCAGGAACTACAGGAGGAGCTTACACTTTCATATACAAGGGATACACCAGTATCAGTTAACAATGACTTTCAGGAACTACAGGAGGAGCTTACACTTTCATATACAAGGGATACACCAGTATCAGTTAACAATGACTTTCAGGAACTACAGGAGGAGCTTACACTTTCATATACAAGGGATACACCAGTATCAGACTTTCAGGAACAATGGGACTTTTAACAATGACTTTCAGGAACTACAGGAGGAGCTTACACTTTCATATACAAGGGATACACCAGTATCAGTTAACAATGACTTTCAGGAACTACAGGAGGAGCTTACACTTTCATATACAAGGGATACACCAGTATCAGTTAACAATGACTTTCAGGAACTACAGGAGGAGCTTACACTTTCATATACAAGGGATACACCAGTATCAGTTAACAATGACTTTCAGGAACTACAGGAGGAGCTTACACTTTCATATACAAGGGATACACCAGTATCAGTTAACAATGACTTTCAGGAACTACAGGAGGAGCTTACACTTTCATATACAAGGGATACACCAGTATCAGTTAACAATGACTTTCAGGAACTACAGGAGGAGCTTACACTTTCATATACAAGGGATACACCAGTATCAGTTAACAATGACTTTCAGGAACTACAGGAGGAGCTTACACTTTCATATACAAGGGATACACCAGTATCAGTTAACAATGACTTTCAGGAACTACAGGAGGAGCTTACACTTTCATATACAAGGGATACACCAGTATCAGTTAACAATGACTTTCAGGAACTACAGGAGGAGCTTACACTTTCATATACAAGGGATACACCAGTATCAGTTAACAATGACTTTCAGGAACTACAGGAGGAGCTTACACTTTCATATACAAGGGATACACCAGTATCAGTTAACAATGACTTTCAGGAACTACAGGAGGAGCTTACACTTTCATATACAAGGGATACACCAGTATCAGTTAACAATGACTTTCAGGAACTACAGGAGGAGCTTACACTTTCATATACAAGGGATACACCAGTATCAGTTAACAATGACTTTCAGGAACTACAGGAGGAGCTTACACTTTCATATACAAGGGATACACCAGTATCAGTTAACAATGACTTTCAGGAACTACAGGAGGAGCTTACACTTTCATATACAAGGGATACACCAGTAGTTAACAATGACAGGAACTACAGGACAATGACTTTCAGGAACACCAGTATCAGGAACAATGACTTTCAGGAACACAGGAGGAGCTTTCATATACAAGGGATACACCAGTATCAGTTAACAATGACTTTCAGGAACTACAGGAGGAGCTTACACTTTCATATACAAGGGATACACCAGTATCAGTTAACAATGACTTTCAGGAACTACAGGAGGAGCTTACACTTTCATATACAAGGGATACACCAGTATCAGTTAACAATGACTTTCAGGAACTACAGGAGGAGCTTACACTTTCATATACAAGGGATACACCAGTATCAGTTAACAATGACTTTCAGGAACTACAGGAGGAGCTTACACTTTCATATACAAGGGATACACCAGTATCAGTTAACAATGACTTTCAGGAACTACAGGAGGAGCTTACACTTTCATATACAAGGGATACACCAGTATCAGTTAACAATGACTTTCAGGAACTACAGGAGGAGCTTACACTTTCATATACAAGGGATACACCAGTATCAGTTAACAATGACTTTCAGGAACTACAGGAGGAGCTTACACTTTCATATACAAGGGATACACCAGTATCAGTTAACAATGACTTTCAGGAACTACAGGAGGAGCTTACACTTTCATATACAAGGGATACACCAGTATCAGTTAACAATGACTTTCAGGAACTACAGGAGGAGCTTACACTTTCATATACAAGGGATACACCAGTATCAGTTAACAATGACTTTCAGGAACTACAGGAGGAGCTTACACTTTCATATACAAGGGATACACCAGTATCAGTTAACAATGACTTTCAGGAACTACAGGAGGAGCTTACACTTTCATATACAAGGGATACACCAGTATCAGTTAACAATGACTTTCAGGAACTACAGGAGGAGCTTACACTTTCATATACAAGGGATACACCAGTATCAGTTAACAATGACTTTCAGGAACTACAGGAGGAGCTTACACTTTCATATACAAGGGATACACCAGTATCAGTTAACAATGACTTTCAGGAACTACAGGAGGAGCTTACACTTTCATATACAAGGGATACACCAGTATCAGTTAACAATGACTTTCAGGAACTACAGGAGGAGCTTACACTTTCATATACAAGGGATACACCAGTATCAGTTAACAATGACTTTCAGGAACTACAGGAGGAGCTTACACTTTCATATACAAGGGATACACCAGTATCAGTTAACAATGACTTTCAGGAACTACAGGAGGAGCTTACACTTTCATATACAAGGGATACACCAGTATCAGTTAACAATGACTTTCAGGAACTACAGGAGGAGCTTACACTTTCATATACAAGGGATACACCAGTATCAGTTAACAATGACTTTCAGGAACTACAGGAGGAGCTTACACTTTCATATACAAGGGATACACCAGTATCAGTTAACAATGACTTTCAGGAACTACAGGAGGAGCTTACACTTTCATATACAAGGGATACACCAGTATCAGTTAACAATGACTTTCAGGAACTACAGGAGGAGCTTACACTTTCATATACAAGGGATACACCAGTATCAGTTAACAATGACTTTCAGGAACTACAGGAGGAGCTTACACTTTCATATACAAGGGATACACCAGTATCAGTTAACAATGACTTTCAGGAACTACAGGAGGAGCTTACACTTTCATATACAAGGGATACACCAGTATCAGTTAACAATGACTTTCAGGAACTACAGGAGGAGCTTACACTTTCATATACAAGGGATACACCAGTATCAGTTAACAATGACTTTCAGGAACTACAGGAGGAGCTTACACTTTCATATACAAGGGATACACCAGTATCAGTTAACAATGACTTTCAGGAACTACAGGAGGAGCTTACACTTTCATATACAAGGGATACACCAGTATCAGTTAACAATGACTTTCAGGAACTACAGGAGGAGCTTACACTTTCATATACAAGGGATACACCAGTATCAGTTAACAATGACTTTCAGGAACTACAGGAGGAGCTTACACTTTCATATACAAGGGATACACCAGTATCAGTTAACAATGACTTTCAGGAACTACAGGAGGAGCTTACACTTTCATATACAAGGGATACACCAGTATCAGTTAACAATGACTTTCAGGAACTACAGGAGGAGCTTACACTTTCATATACAAGGGATACACCAGTATCAGTTAACAATGACTTTCAGGAACTACAGGAGGAGCTTACACTTTCATATACAAGGGATACACCAGTATCAGTTAACAATGACTTTCAGGAACTACAGGAGGAGCTTACACTTTCATATACAAGGGATACACCAGTATCAGTTAACAATGACTTTCAGGAACTACAGGAGGAGCTTACACTTTCATATACAAGGGATACACCAGTATCAGTTAACAATGACTTTCAGGAACTACAGGAGGAGCTTACACTTTCATATACAAGGGATACACCAGTATCAGTTAACAATGACTTTCAGGAACTACAGGAGGAGCTTACACTTTCATATACAAGGGATACACCAGTATCAGTTAACAATGACTTTCAGGAACTACAGGAGGAGCTTACACTTTCATATACAAGGGATACACCAGTATCAGTTAACAATGACTTTCAGGAACTACAGGAGGAGCTTACACTTTCATATACAAGGGATACACCAGTATCAGTTAACAATGACTTTCAGGAACTACAGGAGGAGCTTACACTTTCATATACAAGGGATACACCAGTATCAGTTAACAATGACTTTCAGGAACTACAGGAGGAGCTTACACTTTCATATACAAGGGATACACCAGTATCAGTTAACAATGACTTTCTACAGGAGGAGCTTACAGGATACACCAGTATCAGTTACTTTCAGGAACTACAGGAGGAGCTTACACTTTCATATACAAGGGATACACCAGTATCAGTTAACAATGACTTTCAGGAACTACAGGAGGAGCTTACACTTTCATATACAAGGGATACACCAGTATCAGTTAACAATGACTTTCAGGAACTACAGGAGGAGCTTACACTTTCATATACAAGGGATACACCAGTATCAGTTAACAATGACTTTCAGGAACTACAGGAGGAGCTTACACTTTCATATACAAGGGATACACCAGTATCAGTTAACAATGACTTTCAGGAACTACAGGAGGAGCTTACACTTTCATATACAAGGGATACACCAGTATCAGTTAACAATGACTTTCAGGAACTACAGGAGGAGCTTACACTTTCATATACAAGGGATACACCAGTATCAGTTAACAATGACTTTCAGGAACTACAGGAGGAGCTTACACTTTCATATACAAGGGATACACCAGTATCAGTTAACAATGACTTTCAGGAACTACAGGAGGAGCTTACACTTTCATATACAAGGGATACACCAGTATCAGTTAACAATGACTTTCAGGAACTACAGGAGGAGCTTACACTTTCATATACAAGGGATACACCAGTATCAGTTAACAATGACTTTCAGGAACTACAGGAGGAGCTTACACTTTCATATACAAGGGATACACCAGTATCAGTTAACAATGACTTTCAGGAACTACAGGAGGAGCTTACACTTTCATATACAAGGGATACACCAGTATCAGTTAACAATGACTTTCAGGAACTACAGGAGGAGCTTACACTTTCATATACAAGGGATACACCAGTATCAGTTAACAATGACTTTCAGGAACTACAGGAGGAGCTTACACTTTCATATACAAGGGATACACCAGTATCAGTTAACAATGACTTTCAGGAACTACAGGAGGAGCTTACACTTTCATATACAAGGGATACACCAGTATCAGTTAACAATGACTTTCAGGAACTACAGGAGGAGCTTACACTTTCATATACAAGGGATACACCAGTATCAGTTAACAATGACTTTCAGGAACTACAGGAGGAGCTTACACTTTCATATACAAGGGATACACCAGTATCAGTTAACAATGACTTTCAGGAACTACAGGAGGAGCTTACACTTTCATATACAAGGGATACACCAGTATCAGTTAACAATGACTTTCAGGAACTACAGGAGGAGCTTACACTTTCATATACAAGGGATACACCAGTATCAGTTAACAATGACTTTCAGGAACTACAGGAGGAGCTTACACTTTCATATACAAGGGATACACCAGTATCAGTTAACAATGACTTTCAGGAACTACAGGAGGAGCTTACACTTTCATATACAAGGGATACACCAGTATCAGTTAACAATGACTTTCAGGAACTACAGGAGGAGCTTACACTTTCATATACAAGGGATACACCAGTATCAGTTAACAATGACTTTCAGGAACTACAGGAGGAGCTTACACTTTCATATACAAGGGATACACCAGTATCAGTTAACAATGACTTTCAGGAACTACAGGAGGAGCTTACACTTTCATATACAAGGGATACACCAGTATCAGTTAACAATGACTTTCAGGAACTACAGGAGGAGCTTACACTTTCATATACAAGGGATACACCAGTATCAGTTAACAATGACTTTCAGGAACTACAGGAGGAGCTTACACTTTCATATACAAGGGATACACCAGTATCAGTTAACAATGACTTTCAGGAACTTACATATACAAGGAGGTTAACAATGACTTACAGGAACTTTCATATACAAGGGATACACCAGTATCAGTTAACAATGACTTTCAGGAACTACAGGAGGAGCTTACACTTTCATATACAAGGGATACACCAGTATCAGTTAACAATGACTTTCAGGAACTACAGGAGGAGCTTACACTTTCATATACAAGGGATACACCAGTATCAGTTAACAATGACTTTCAGGAACTACAGGAGGAGCTTACACTTTCATATACAAGGGATACACCAGTATCAGTTAACAATGACTTTCAGGAACTACAGGAGGAGCTTACACTTTCATATACAAGGGATACACCAGTATCAGTTAACAATGACTTTCAGGAACTACAGGAGGAGCTTACTTTCATATACAAGGGATACACCAGTATCAGTTAACAATGACTTTCAGGAACTACAGGAGGAGCTTACACTTTCATATACAAGGGATACACCAGTATCAGTTAACAATGACTTTCAGGAACTACAGGAGGAGCTTACACTTTCATATACAAGGGATACACCAGTATCAGTTAACAATGACTTTCAGGAACTACAGGAGGAGCTTACACTTTCATATACAAGGGATACACCAGTATCAGTTAACAATGACTTTCAGGAACTACAGGAGGAGCTTACACTTTCATATACAAGGGATACACCAGTATCAGTTAACAATGACTTTCAGGAACTACAGGAGGAGCTTACACTTTCATATACAAGGGATACACCAGTATCAGTTAACAATGACTTTCAGGAACTACAGGAGGAGCTTACACTTTCATATACAAGGGATACACCAGTATCAGTTAACAATGACTTTCAGGAACTACAGGAGGAGCTTACACTTTCATATACAAGGGATACACCAGTATCAGTTAACAATGACTTTCAGGAACTACAGGAGGAGCTTACACTTTCATATACAGGAATACACCAGTATCAGTTAACAATGACTTTCAGGAACTACAGGAGGAGCTTACACTTTCATATACAAGGGATACACCAGTATCAGTTAACAATGACTTTCAGGAACTACAGGAGGAGCTTACACTTTCATATACAAGGGATACACCAGTATCAGTTAACAATGACTTTCAGGAACTACAGGAGGAGCTTACACTTTCATATACAAGGGATACACCAGTATCAGTTAACAATGACTTTCAGGAACTACAGGAGGAGCTTACACTTTCATATACAAGGGATACACCAGTATCAGTTAACAATGACTTTCAGGAACTACAGGAGGAGCTTACACTTTCATATACAAGGGATACACCAGTATCAGTTAACAATGACTTTCAGGAACTACAGGAGGAGCTTACACTTTCATATACAAGGGATACACCAGTATCAGTTAACAATGACTTTCAGGAACTACAGGAGGAGCTTACACTTTCATATACAAGGGATACACCAGTATCAGTTAACAATGACTTTCAGGAACTACAGGAGGAGCTTACACTTTCATATACAAGGGATACACCAGTATCAGTTAACAATGACTTTCAGGAACTACAGGAGGAGCTTACACTTTCATATACAAGGGATACACCAGTATCAGTTAACAATGACTTTCAGGAACTACAGGAGGAGCTTACACTTTCATATACAAGGGATACACCAGTATCAGTTAACAATGACTTTCAGGAACTACAGGAGGAGCTTACACTTTCATATACAAGGGATACACCAGTATCAGTTAACAATGACTTTCAGGAACTACAGGAGGAGCTTACACTTTCATATACAAGGGATACACCAGTATCAGTTAACAATGACTTTCAGGAACTACAGGAGGAGCTTACACTTTCATATACAAGGGATACACCAGTATCAGTTAACAATGACTTTCAGGAACTACAGGAGGAGCTTACACTTTCATATACAAGGGATACACCAGTATCAGTTAACAATGACTTTCAGGAACTACAGGAGGAGCTTACACTTTCATATACAAGGGATACACCAGTATCAGTTAACAATGACTTTCAGGAACTACAGGAGGAGCTTACACTTTCATATACAAGGGATACACCAGTATCAGTTAACAATGACTTTCAGGAACTACAGGAGGAGCTTACACTTTCATATACAAGGGATACACCAGTATCAGTTAACAATGACTTTCAGGAACTACAGGAGGAGCTTACACTTTCATATACAAGGGATACACCAGTATCAGTTAACAATGACTTTCAGGAACTACAGGAGGAGCTTACACTTTCATATACAAGGGATACACCAGTATCAGTTAACAATGACTTTCAGGAACTACAGGAGGAGCTTACACTTTCATATACAAGGGATACACCAGTATCAGTTAACAATGACTTTCAGGAACTACAGGAGGAGCTTACACTTTCATATACAAGGGATACACCAGTATCAGTTAACAATGACTTTCAGGAACTACAGGAGGAGCTTACACTTTCATATACAAGGGATACACCAGTATCAGTTAACAATGACTTTCAGGAACTACAGGAGGAGCTTACACTTTCATATACAAGGGATACACCAGTATCAGTTAACAATGACTTTCAGGAACTACAGGAGGAGCTTACACTTTCATATACAAGGGATACACCAGTATCAGTTAACAATGACTTTCAGGAACTACAGGAGGAGCTTACACTTTCATATACAAGGGATACACCAGTATCAGTTAACAATGACTTTCAGGAACTACAGGAGGAGCTTACACTTTCATATACAAGGGATACACCAGTATCAGTTAACAATGACTTTCAGGAACTACAGGAGGAGCTTACACTTTCATATACAAGGGATACACCAGTATCAGTTAACAATGACTTTCAGGAACTACAGGAGGAGCTTACACTTTCATATACAAGGGATACACCAGTATCAGTTAACAATGACTTTCAGGAACTACAGGAGGAGCTTACACTTTCATATACAAGGGATACACCAGTATCAGTTAACAATGACTTTCAGGAACTACAGGAGGAGCTTACACTTTCATATACAAGGGATACACCAGTATCAGTTAACAATGACTTTCAGGAACTACAGGAGGAGCTTACACTTTCATATACAAGGGATACACCAGTATCAGTTAACAATGACTTTCAGGAACTACAGGAGGAGCTTACACTTTCATATACAAGGGATACACCAGTATCAGTTAACAATGACTTTCAGGAACTACAGGAGGAGCTTACACTTTCATATACAAGGGATACACCAGTATCAGTTAACAATGACTTTCAGGAACTACAGGAGGAGCTTACACTTTCATATACAAGGGATACACCAGTATCAGTTAACAATGACTTTCAGGAACTACAGGAGGAGCTTACACTTTCATATACAAGGGATACACCAGTATCAGTTAACAATGACTTTCAGGAACTACAGGAGGAGCTTACACTTTCATATACAAGGGATACACCAGTATCAGTTAACAATGACTTTCAGGAACTACAGGAGGAGCTTACACTTTCATATACAAGGGATACACCAGTATCAGTTAACAATGACTTTCAGGAACTACAGGAGGAGCTTACACTTTCATATACAAGGGATACACCAGTATCAGTTAACAATGACTTTCAGGAACTACAGGAGGAGCTTACACTTTCATATACAAGGGATACACCAGTATCAGTTAACAATGACTTTCAGGAACTACAGGAGGAGCTTACACTTTCATATACAAGGGATACACCAGTATCAGTTAACAATGACTTTCAGGAACTACAGGAGGAGCTTACACTTTCATATACAAGGGATACACCAGTATCAGTTAACAATGACTTTCAGGAACTACAGGAGGAGCTTACACTTTCATATACAAGGGATACACCAGTATCAGTTAACAATGACTTTCAGGAACTACAGGAGGAGCTTACACTTTCATATACAAGGGATACACCAGTATCAGTTAACAATGACTTTCAGGAACTACAGGAGGAGCTTACACTTTCATATACAAGGGATACACCAGTATCAGTTAACAATGACTTTCAGGAACTACAGGAGGAGCTTACACTTTCATATACAAGGGATACACCAGTATCAGTTAACAATGACTTTCAGGAACTACAGGAGGAGCTTACACTTTCATATACAAGGGATACACCAGTATCAGTTAACAATGACTTTCAGGAACTACAGGAGGAGCTTACACTTTCATATACAAGGGATACACCAGTATCAGTTAACAATGACTTTCAGGAACTACAGGAGGAGCTTACACTTTCATATACAAGGGATACACCAGTATCAGTTAACAATGACTTTCAGGAACTACAGGAGGAGCTTACACTTTCATATACAAGGGATACACCAGTATCAGTTAACAATGACTTTCAGGAACTACAGGAGGAGCTTACACTTTCATATACAAGGGATACACCAGTATCAGTTAACAATGACTTTCAGGAACTACAGGAGGAGCTTACACTTTCATATACAAGGGATACACCAGTATCAGTTAACAATGACTTTCAGGAACTACAGGAGGAGCTTACACTTTCATATACAAGGGATACACCAGTATCAGTTAACAATGACTTTCAGGAACTACAGGAGGAGCTTACACTTTCATATACAAGGGATACACCAGTATCAGTTAACAATGACTTTCAGGAACTACAGGAGGAGCTTACACTTTCATATACAAGGGATACACCAGTATCAGTTAACAATGACTTTCAGGAACTACAGGAGGAGCTTACACTTTCATATACAAGGGATACACCAGTATCAGTTAACAATGACTTTCAGGAACTACAGGAGGAGCTTACACTTTCATATACAAGGGATACACCAGTATCAGTTAACAATGACTTTCAGGAACTACAGGAGGAGCTTACACTTTCATATACAAGGGATACACCAGTATCAGTTAACAATGACTTTCAGGAACTACAGGAGGAGCTTACACTTTCATATACAAGGGATACACCAGTATCAGTTAACAATGACTTTCAGGAACTACAGGAGGAGCTTACACTTTCATATACAAGGGATACACCAGTATCAGTTAACAATGACTTTCAGGAACTACAGGAGGAGCTTACACTTTCATATACAAGGGATACACCAGTATCAGTTAACAATGACTTTCAGGAACTACAGGAGGAGCTTACACTTTCATATACAAGGGATACACCAGTATCAGTTAACAATGACTTTCAGGAACTACAGGAGGAGCTTACACTTTCATATACAAGGGATACACCAGTATCAGTTAACAATGACTTTCAGGAACTACAGGAGGAGCTTACACTTTCATATACAAGGGATACACCAGTATCAGTTAACAATGACTTTCAGGAACTACAGGAGGAGCTTACACTTTCATATACAAGGGATACACCAGTATCAGTTAACAATGACTTTCAGGAACTACAGGAGGAGCTTACACTTTCATATACAAGGGATACACCAGTATCAGTTAACAATGACTTTCAGGAACTACAGGAGGAGCTTACACTTTCATATACAAGGGATACACCAGTATCAGTTAACAATGACTTTCAGGAACTACAGGAGGAGCTTACACTTTCATATACAAGGGATACACCAGTATCAGTTAACAATGACTTTCAGGAACTACAGGAGGAGCTTACACTTTCATATACAAGGGATACACCAGTATCAGTTAACAATGACTTTCAGGAACTACAGGAGGAGCTTACACTTTCATATACAAGGGATACACCAGTATCAGTTAACAATGACTTTCAGGAACTACAGGAGGAGCTTACACTTTCATATACAAGGGATACACCAGTATCAGTTAACAATGACTTTCAGGAACTACAGGAGGAGCTTACACTTTCATATACAAGGGATACACCAGTATCAGTTAACAATGACTTTCAGGAACTACAGGAGGAGCTTACACTTTCATATACAAGGGATACACCAGTATCAGTTAACAATGACTTTCAGGAACTACAGGAGGAGCTTACACTTTCATATACAAGGGATACACCAGTATCAGTTAACAATGACTTTCAGGAACTACAGGAGGAGCTTACACTTTCATATACAAGGGATACACCAGTATCAGTTAACAATGACTTTCAGGAACTACAGGAGGAGCTTACACTTTCATATACAAGGGATACACCAGTATCAGTTAACAATGACTTTCAGGAACTACAGGAGGAGCTTACACTTTCATATACAAGGGATACACCAGTATCAGTTAACAATGACTTTCAGGAACTACAGGAGGAGCTTACACTTTCATATACAAGGGATACACCAGTATCAGTTAACAATGACTTTCAGGAACTACAGGAGGAGCTTACACTTTCATATACAAGGGATACACCAGTATCAGTTAACAATGACTTTCAGGAACTACAGGAGGAGCTTACACTTTCATATACAAGGGATACACCAGTATCAGTTAACAATGACTTTCAGGAACTACAGGAGGAGCTTACACTTTCATATACAAGGGATACACCAGTATCAGTTAACAATGACTTTCAGGAACTACAGGAGGAGCTTACACTTTCATATACAAGGGATACACCAGTATCAGTTAACAATGACTTTCAGGAACTACAGGAGGAGCTTACACTTTCATATACAAGGGATACACCAGTATCAGTTAACAATGACTTTCAGGAACTACAGGAGGAGCTTACACTTTCATATACAAGGGATACACCAGTATCAGTTAACAATGACTTTCAGGAACTACAGGAGGAGCTTACACTTTCATATACAAGGGATACACCAGTATCAGTTAACAATGACTTTCAGGAACTACAGGAGGAGCTTACACTTTCATATACAAGGGATACACCAGTATCAGTTAACAATGACTTTCAGGAACTACAGGAGGAGCTTACACTTTCATATACAAGGGATACACCAGTATCAGTTAACAATGACTTTCAGGAACTACAGGAGGAGCTTACACTTTCATATACAAGGGATACACCAGTATCAGTTAACAATGACTTTCAGGAACTACAGGAGGAGCTTACACTTTCATATACAAGGGATACACCAGTATCAGTTAACAATGACTTTCAGGAACTACAGGAGGAGCTTACACTTTCATATACAAGGGATACACCAGTATCAGTTAACAATGACTTTCAGGAACTACAGGAGGAGCTTACACTTTCATATACAAGGGATACACCAGTATCAGTTAACAATGACTTTCAGGAACTACAGGAGGAGCTTACACTTTCATATACAAGGGATACACCAGTATCAGTTAACAATGACTTTCAGGAACTACAGGAGGAGCTTACACTTTCATATACAAGGGATACACCAGTATCAGTTAACAATGACTTTCAGGAACTACAGGAGGAGCTTACACTTTCATATACAAGGGATACACCAGTATCAGTTAACAATGACTTTCAGGAACTACAGGAGGAGCTTACACTTTCATATACAAGGGATACACCAGTATCAGTTAACAATGACTTTCAGGAACTACAGGAGGAGCTTACACTTTCATATACAAGGGATACACCAGTATCAGTTAACAATGACTTTCAGGAACTACAGGAGGAGCTTACACTTTCATATACAAGGGATACACCAGTATCAGTTAACAATGACTTTCAGGAACTACAGGAGGAGCTTACACTTTCATATACAAGGGATACACCAGTATCAGTTAACAATGACTTTCAGGAACTACAGGAGGAGCTTACACTTTCATATACAAGGGATACACCAGTATCAGTTAACAATGACTTTCAGGAACTACAGGAGGAGCTTACACTTTCATATACAAGGGATACACCAGTATCAGTTAACAATGACTTTCAGGAACTACAGGAGGAGCTTACACTTTCATATACAAGGGATACACCAGTATCAGTTAACAATGACTTTCAGGAACTACAGGAGGAGCTTACACTTTCATATACAAGGGATACACCAGTATCAGTTAACAATGACTTTCAGGAACTACAGGAGGAGCTTACACTTTCATATACAAGGGATACACCAGTATCAGTTAACAATGACTTTCAGGAACTACAGGAGGAGCTTACACTTTCATATACAAGGGATACACCAGTATCAGTTAACAATGACTTTCAGGAACTACAGGAGGAGCTTACACTTTCATATACAAGGGATACACCAGTATCAGTTAACAATGACTTTCAGGAACTACAGGAGGAGCTTACACTTTCATATACAAGGGATACACCAGTATCAGTTAACAATGACTTTCAGGAACTACAGGAGGAGCTTACACTTTCATATACAAGGGATACACCAGTATCAGTTAACAATGACTTTCAGGAACTACAGGAGGAGCTTACACTTTCATATACAAGGGATACACCAGTATCAGTTAACAATGACTTTCAGGAACTACAGGAGGAGCTTACACTTTCATATACAAGGGATACACCAGTATCAGTTAACAATGACTTTCAGGAACTACAGGAGGAGCTTACACTTTCATATACAAGGGATACACCAGTATCAGTTAACAATGACTTTCAGGAACTACAGGAGGAGCTTACACTTTCATATACAAGGGATACACCAGTATCAGTTAACAATGACTTTCAGGAACTACAGGAGGAGCTTACACTTTCATATACAAGGGATACACCAGTATCAGTTAACAATGACTTTCAGGAACTACAGGAGGAGCTTACACTTTCATATACAAGGGATACACCAGTATCAGTTAACAATGACTTTCAGGAACTACAGGAGGAGCTTACACTTTCATATACAAGGGATACACCAGTATCAGTTAACAATGACTTTCAGGAACTACAGGAGGAGCTTACACTTTCATATACAAGGGATACACCAGTATCAGTTAACAATGACTTTCAGGAACTACAGGAGGAGCTTACACTTTCATATACAAGGGATACACCAGTATCAGTTAACAATGACTTTCAGGAACTACAGGAGGAGCTTACACTTTCATATACAAGGGATACACCAGTATCAGTTAACAATGACTTTCAGGAACTACAGGAGGAGCTTACACTTTCATATACAAGGGATACACCAGTATCAGTTAACAATGACTTTCAGGAACTACAGGAGGAGCTTACACTTTCATATACAAGGGATACACCAGTATCAGTTAACAATGACTTTCAGGAACTACAGGAGGAGCTTACACTTTCATATACAAGGGATACACCAGTATCAGTTAACAATGACTTTCAGGAACTACAGGAGGAGCTTACACTTTCATATACAAGGGATACACCAGTATCAGTTAACAATGACTTTCAGGAACTACAGGAGGAGCTTACACTTTCATATACAAGGGATACACCAGTATCAGTTAACAATGACTTTCAGGAACTACAGGAGGAGCTTACACTATACAAGGGATTCATATCAGTTAACAATGACTTTCAGGAACTACACTTACACTTTCATATACAAGGGATACACCAGTATCAGTTAACAATGACTTTCAGGAACTACAGGAGGAGCTTACACTTTCATATACAAGGGATACACCAGTATCAGTTAACAATGACTTTCAGGAACTACAGGAGGAATGACTTACACTTTCATATACAAGGGATACACCAGTATCAGTTAACAATGACTTTCAGGAACTACAGGAGGAGCTTACACTTTCATATACAAGGGATACACCAGTATCAGTTAACAATGACTTTCAGGAACTACAGGAGGAGCTTACACTTTCATATACAAGGGATACACCAGTATCAGTTAACAATGACTTTCAGGAACTACAGGAGGAGCTTACACTTTCATATACAAGGGATACACCAGTATCAGTTAACAATGACTTTCAGGAACTACAGGAGGAGCTTACACTTTCATATACAAGGGATACACCAGTATCAGTTAACAATGACTTTCAGGAACTACAGGAGGAGCTTACACTTTCATATACAAGGGATACACCAGTATCAGTTAACAATGACTTTCAGGAACTACAGGAGGAGCTTACACTTTCATATACAAGGGATACACCAGTATCAGTTAACAATGACTTTCAGGAACTACAGGAGGAGCTTACACTTTCATATACAAGGGATACACCAGTATCAGTTAACAATGACTTTCAGGAACTACAGGAGGAGCTTACACTTTCATATACAAGGGATACACCAGTATCAGTTAACAATGACTTTCAGGAACTACAGGAGGAGCTTACACTTTCATATACAAGGGATACACCAGTATCAGTTAACAATGACTTTCAGGAACTACAGGAGGAGCTTACACTTTCATATACAAGGGATACACCAGTATCAGTTAACAATGACTTTCAGGAACTACAGGAGGAGCTTACACTTTCATATACAAGGGATACACCAGTATCAGTTAACAATGACTTTCAGGAACTACAGGAGGAGCTTACACTTTCATATACAAGGGATACACCAGTATCAGTTAACAATGACTTTCAGGAACTACAGGAGGAGCTTACACTTTCATATACAAGGGATACACCAGTATCAGTTAACAATGACTTTCAGGAACTACAGGAGGAGCTTACACTTTCATATACAAGGGATACACCAGTATCAGTTAACAATGACTTTCAGGAACTACAGGAGGAGCTTACACTTTCATATACAAGGGATACACCAGTATCAGTTAACAATGACTTTCAGGAACTACAGGAGGAGCTTACACTTTCATATACAAGGGATACACCAGTATCAGTTAACAATGACTTTCAGGAACTACAGGAGGAGCTTACACTTTCATATACAAGGGATACACCAGTATCAGTTAACAATGACTTTCAGGAACTACAGGAGGAGCTTACACTTTCATATACAAGGGATACACCAGTATCAGTTAACAATGACTTTCAGGAACTACAGGAGGAGCTTACACTTTCATATACAAGGGATACACCAGTATCAGTTAACAATGACTTTCAGGAACTACAGGAGGAGACTTACACTTTCATATACAAGGGATACACCAGTATCAGTTAACAATGACTTTCAGGAACTACAGGAGGAGCTTACACTTTCATATACAAGGGATACACCAGTATCAGTTAACAATGACTTTCAGGAACTACAGGAGGAGCTTACACTTTCATATACAAGGGATACACCAGTATCAGTTAACAATGACTTTCAGGAACTACAGGAGGAGCTTACACTTTCATATACAAGGGATACACCAGTATCAGTTAACAATGACTTTCAGGAACTACAGGAGGAGCTTACACTTTCATATACAAGGGATACACCAGTATCAGTTAACAATGACTTTCAGGAACTACAGGAGGAGCTTACACTTTCATATACAAGGGATACACCAGTATCAGTTAACAATGACTTTCAGGAACTACAGGAGGAGCTTACACTTTCATATACAAGGGATACACCAGTATCAGTTAACAATGACTTTCAGGAACTACAGGAGGAGCTTACACTTTCATATACAAGGGATACACCAGTATCAGTTAACAATGACTTTCAGGAACTACAGGAGGAGCTTACACTTTCATATACAAGGGATACACCAGTATCAGTTAACAATGACTTTCAGGAACTACAGGAGGAGCTTACACTTTCATATACAAGGGATACACCAGTATCAGTTAACAATGACTTTCAGGAACTACAGGAGGAGCTTACACTTTCATATACAAGGGATACACCAGTATCAGTTAACAATGACTTTCAGGAACTACAGGAGGAGCTTACACTTTCATATACAAGGGATACACCAGTATCAGTTAACAATGACTTTCAGGAACTACAGGAGGAGCTTACACTTTCATATACAAGGGATACACCAGTATCAGTTAACAATGACTTTCAGGAACTACAGGAGGAGCTTACACTTTCATATACAAGGGATACACCAGTATCAGTTAACAATGACTTTCAGGAACTACAGGAGGAGCTTACACTTTCATATACAAGGGATACACCAGTATCAGTTAACAATGACTTTCAGGAACTACAGGAGGAGCTTACACTTTCATATACAAGGGATACACCAGTATCAGTTAACAATGACTTTCAGGAACTACAGGAGGAGCTTACACTTTCATATACAAGGGATACACCAGTATCAGTTAACAATGACTTTCAGGAACTACAGGAGGAGCTTACACTTTCATATACAAGGGATACACCAGTATCAGTTAACAATGACTTTCAGGAACTACAGGAGGAGCTTACACTTTCATATACAAGGGATACACCAGTATCAGTTAACAATGACTTTCAGGAACTACAGGAGGAGCTTACACTTTCATATACAAGGGATACACCAGTATCAGTTAACAATGACTTTCAGGAACTACAGGAGGAGCTTACACTTTCATATACAAGGAGATACACCAGTATCAGTTAACAATGACTTTCAGGAACTACAGGAGGAGCTTACACTTTCATATACAAGGGATACACCAGTATCAGTTAACAATGACTTTCAGGAACTACAGGAGGAGCTTACACTTTCATATACAAGGGATACACCAGTATCAGTTAACAATGACTTTCAGGAACTACAGGAGGAGCTTACACTTTCATATACAAGGGATACACCAGTATCAGTTAACAATGACTTTCAGGAACTACAGGAGGAGCTTACACTTTCATATACAAGGGATACACCAGTATCAGTTAACAATGACTTTCAGGAACTACAGGAGGAGCTTACACTTTCATATACAAGGGATACACCAGTATCAGTTAACAATGACTTTCAGGAACTACAGGAGGAGCTTACACTTTCATATACAAGGGATACACCAGTATCAGTTAACAATGACTTTCAGGAACTACAGGAGGAGCTTACACTTTCATATACAAGGGATACACCAGTATCAGTTAACAATGACTTTCAGGAACTACAGGAGGAGCTTACACTTTCATATACAAGGGATACACCAGTATCAGTTAACAATGACTTTCAGGAACTACAGGAGGAGCTTACACTTTCATATACAAGGGATACACCAGTATCAGTTAACAATGACTTTCAGGAACTACAGGAGGAGCTTACACTTTCATATACAAGGGATACACCAGTATCAGTTAACAATGACTTTCAGGAACTACAGGAGGAGCTTACACTTTCATATACAAGGGATACACCAGTATCAGTTAACAATGACTTTCAGGAACTACAGGAGGAGCTTACACTTTCATATACAAGGGATACACCAGTATCAGTTAACAATGACTTTCAGGAACTACAGGAGGAGCTTACACTTTCATATACAAGGGATACACCAGTATCAGTTAACAATGACTTTCAGGAACTACAGGAGGAGCTTACACTTTCATATACAAGGGATACACCAGTATCAGTTAACAATGACTTTCAGGAACTACAGGAGGAGCTTACACTTTCATATACAAGGGATACACCAGTATCAGTTAACAATGACTTTCAGGAACTACAGGAGGAGCTTACACTTTCATATACAAGGGATACACCAGTATCAGTTAACAATGACTTTCAGGAACTACAGGAGGAGCTTACACTTTCATATACAAGGGATACACCAGTATCAGTTAACAATGACTTTCAGGAACTACAGGAGGAGCTTACACTTTCATATACAAGGGATACACCAGTATCAGTTAACAATGACTTTCAGGAACTACAGGAGGAGCTTACACTTTCATATACAAGGGATACACCAGTATCAGTTAACAATGACTTTCAGGAACTACAGGAGGAGCTTACACTTTCATATACAAGGGATACACCAGTATCAGTTAACAATGACTTTCAGGAACTACAGGAGGAGCTTACACTTTCATATACAAGGGATACACCAGTATCAGTTAACAATGACTTTCAGGAACTACAGGAGGAGCTTACACTTTCATATACAAGGGATACACCAGTATCAGTTAACAATGACTTTCAGGAACTACAGGAGGAGCTTACACTTTCATATACAAGGGATACACCAGTATCAGTTAACAATGACTTTCAGGAACTACAGGAGGAGCTTACACTTTCATATACAAGGGATACACCAGTATCAGTTAACAATGACTTTCAGGAACTACAGGAGGAGCTTACACTTTCATATACAAGGGATACACCAGTATCAGTTAACAATGACTTTCAGGAACTACAGGAGGAGCTTACACTTTCATATACAAGGGATACACCAGTATCAGTTAACAATGACTTTCAGGAACTACAGGAGGAGCTTACACTTTCATATACAAGGGATACACCAGTATCAGTTAACAATGACTTTCAGGAACTACAGGAGGAGCTTACACTTTCATATACAAGGGATACACCAGTATCAGTTAACAATGACTTTCAGGAACTACAGGAGGAGCTTACACTTTCATATACAAGGGATACACCAGTATCAGTTAACAATGACTTTCAGGAACTACAGGAGGAGCTTACACTTTCATATACAAGGGATACACCAGTATCAGTTAACAATGACTTTCAGGAACTACAGGAGGAGCTTACACTTTCATATACAAGGGATACACCAGTATCAGTTAACAATGACTTTCAGGAACTACAGGAGGAGCTTACACTTTCATATACAAGGGATACACCAGTATCAGTTAACAATGACTTTCAGGAACTACAGGAGGAGCTTACACTTTCATATACAAGGGATACACCAGTATCAGTTAACAATGACTTTCAGGAACTACAGGAGGAGCTTACACTTTCATATACAAGGGATACACCAGTATCAGTTAACAATGACTTTCAGGAACTACAGGAGTTAACAATGACTTTCAGCTTACACTTTCATATACAAGGGATACACCAGTATCAGTTAACAATGACTTTCAGGAACTACAGGAGGAGCTTACACTTTCATATACAAGGGATACACCAGTATCAGTTAACAATGACTTTCAGGAACTACAGGAGGAGCTTACACTTTCATATACAAGGGATACACCAGTATCAGTTAACAATGACTTTCAGGAACTACAGGAGGAGCTTACACTTTCATATACAAGGGATACACCAGTATCAGTTAACAATGACTTTCAGGAACTACAGGAGGAGCTTACACTTTCATATACAAGGGATACACCAGTATCAGTTAACAATGACTTTCAGGAACTACAGGAGGAGCTTACACTTTCATATACAAGGGATACACCAGTATCAGTTAACAATGACTTTCAGGAACTACAGGAGGAGCTTACACTTTCATATACAAGGGATACACCAGTATCAGTTAACAATGACTTTCAGGAACTACAGGAGGAAGGGATACACCAGTATCAGTTAACAATGACTTTCAGGAACTACAGGAGGAGCTTACACTTTCATATACAAGGGATACACCAGTATCAGTTAACAATGACTTTCAGGAACTACAGGAGGAGCTTACACTTTCATATACAAGGGATACACCAGTATCAGTTAACAATGACTTTCAGGAACTACAGGAGGAGCTTACACTTTCATATACAAGGGATACACCAGTATCAGTTAACAATGACTTTCAGGAACTACAGGAGGAGCTTACACTTTCATATACAAGGGATACACCAGTATCAGTTAACAATGACTTTCAGGAACTACAGGAGGAGCTTACACTTTCATATACAAGGGATACACCAGTATCAGTTAACAATGACTTTCAGGAACTACAGGAGGAGCTTACACTTTCATATACAAGGGATACACCAGTATCAGTTAACAATGACTTTCAGGAACTACAGGAGGAGCTTACACTTTCATATACAAGGGATACACCAGTATCAGTTAACAATGACTTTCAGGAACTACAGGAGGAGCTTACACTTTCATATACAAGGGATACACCAGTATCAGTTAACAATGACTTTCAGGAACTACAGGAGGAGCTTACACTTTCATATACAAGGGATACACCAGTATCAGTTAACAATGACTTTCAGGAACTACAGGAGGAGCTTACACTTTCATATACAAGGGATACACCAGTATCAGTTAACAATGACTTTCAGGAACTACAGGAGGAGCTTACACTTTCATATACAAGGGATACACCAGTATCAGTTAACAATGACTTTCAGGAACTACAGGAGGAGCTTACACTTTCATATACAAGGGATACACCAGTATCAGTTAACAATGACTTTCAGGAACTACAGGAGGAGCTCACACTTTCATATACAAGGGATACACCAGTATCAGTTAACAATGACTTTCAGGAACTACAGGAGGAGCTTACACTTTCATATACAAGGGATACACCAGTATCAGTTAACAATGACTTTCAGGAACTACAGGAGGAGCTTACACTTTCATATACAAGGGATACACCAGTATCAGTTAACAATGACTTTCAGGAACTACAGGAGGAGCTTACACTTTCATATACAAGGGATACACCAGTATCAGTTAACAATGACTTTCAGGAACTACAGGAGGAGCTTACACTTTCATATACAAGGGATACACCAGTATCAGTTAACAATGACTTTCAGGAACTACAGGAGGAGCTTACACTTTCATATACAAGGGATACACCAGTATCAGTTAACAATGACTTTCAGGAACTACAGGAGGAGCTTACACTTTCATATACAAGGGATACACCAGTATCAGTTAACAATGACTTTCAGGAACTACAGGAGGAGCTTACACTTTCATATACAAGGGATACACCAGTATCAGTTAACAATGACTTTCAGGAACTACAGGAGGAGCTTACACTTTCATATACAAGGGATACACCAGTATCAGTTAACAATGACTTTCAGGAACTACAGGAGGAGCTTACACTTTCATATACAAGGGATACACCAGTATCAGTTAACAATGACTTTCAGGAACTACAGGAGGAGCTTACACTTTCATATACAAGGGATACACCAGTATCAGTTAACAATGACTTTCAGGAACTACAGGAGGAGCTTACACTTTCATATACAAGGGATACACCAGTATCAGTTAACAATGACTTTCAGGAACTACAGGAGGAGCTTACACTTTCATATACAAGGGATACACCAGTATCAGTTAACAATGACTTTCAGGAACTACAGGAGGAGCTTACACTTTCATATACAAGGGATACACCAGTATCAGTTAACAATGACTTTCAGGAACTACAGGAGGAGCTTACACTTTCATATACAAGGGATACACCAGTATCAGTTAACAATGACTTTCAGGAACTACAGGAGGAGCTTACACTTTCATATACAAGGGATACACCAGTATCAGTTAACAATGACTTTCAGGAACTACAGGAGGAGCTTACACTTTCATATACAAGGGATACACCAGTATCAGTTAACAATGACTTTCAGGAACTACAGGAGGAGCTTACACTTTCATATACAAGGGATACACCAGTATCAGTTAACAATGACTTTCAGGAACTACAGGAGGAGCTTACACTTTCATATACAAGGGATACACCAGTATCAGTTAACAATGACTTTCAGGAACTACAGGAGGAGCTTACACTTTCATATACAAGGGATACACCAGTATCAGTTAACAATGACTTTCAGGAACTACAGGAGGAGCTTACACTTTCATATACAAGGGATACACCAGTATCAGTTAACAATGACTTTCAGGAACTACAGGAGGAGCTTACACTTTCATATACAAGGGATACACCAGTATCAGTTAACAATGACTTTCAGGAACTACAGGAGGAGCTTACACTTTCATATACAAGGGATACACCAGTATCAGTTAACAATGACTTTCAGGAACTACAGGAGGAGCTTACACTTTCATATACAAGGGATACACCAGTATCAGTTAACAATGACTTTCAGGAACTACAGGAGGAGCTTACACTTTCATATACAAGGGATACACCAGTATCAGTTAACAATGACTTTCAGGAACTACAGGAGGAGCTTACACTTTCATATACAAGGGATACACCAGTATCAGTTAACAATGACTTTCAGGAACTACAGGAGGAGCTTACACTTTCATATACAAGGGATACACCAGTATCAGTTAACAATGACTTTCAGGAACTACAGGAGGAGCTTACACTTTCATATACAAGGGATACACCAGTATCAGTTAACAATGACTTTCAGGAACTACAGGAGGAGCTTACACTTTCATATACAAGGGATACACCAGTATCAGTTAACAATGACTTTCAGGAACTACAGGAGGAGCTTACACTTTCATATACAAGGGATACACCAGTATCAGTTAACAATGACTTTCAGGAACTACAGGAGGAGCTTACACTTTCATATACAAGGGATACACCAGTATCAGTTAACAATGACTTTCAGGAACTACAGGAGGAGCTTACACTTTCATATACAAGGGATACACCAGTATCAGTTAACAATGACTTTCAGGAACTACAGGAGGAGCTTACACTTTCATATACAAGGGATACACCAGTATCAGTTAACAATGACTTTCAGGAACTACAGGAGGAGCTTACACTTTCATATACAAGGGATACACCAGTATCAGTTAACAATGACTTTCAGGAACTACAGGAGGAGCTTACACTTTCATATACAAGGGATACACCAGTATCAGTTAACAATGACTTTCAGGAACTACAGGAGGAGCTTACACTTTCATATACAAGGGATACACCAGTATCAGTTAACAATGACTTTCAGGAACTACAGGAGGAGCTTACACTTTCATATACAAGGGATACACCAGTATCAGTTAACAATGACTTTCAGGAACTACAGGAGGAGCTTACACTTTCATATACAAGGGATACACCAGTATCAGTTAACAATGACTTTCAGGAACTACAGGAGGAGCTTACACTTTCATATACAAGGGATACACCAGTATCAGTTAACAATGACTTTCAGGAACTACAGGAGGAGCTTACACTTTCATATACAAGGGATACACCAGTATCAGTTAACAATGACTTTCAGGAACTACAGGAGGAGCTTACACTTTCATATACAAGGGATACACCAGTATCAGTTAACAATGACTTTCAGGAACTACAGGAGGGAGCTTACACTTTCATATACAAGGGATACACCAGTATCAGTTAACAATGACTTTCAGGAACTACAGGAGGAGCTTACACTTTCATATACAAGGGATACACCAGTATCAGTTAACAATGACTTTCAGGAACTACAGGAGGAGCTTACACTTTCATATACAAGGGATACACCAGTATCAGTTAACAATGACTTTCAGGAACTACAGGAGGAGCTTACACTTTCATATACAAGGGATACACCAGTATCAGTTAACAATGACTTTCAGGAACTACAGGAGGAGCTTACACTTTCATATACAAGGGATACACCAGTATCAGTTAACAATGACTTTCAGGAACTACAGGAGGAGCTTACACTTTCATATACAAGGGATACACCAGTATCAGTTAACAATGACTTTCAGGAACTACAGGAGGAGCTTACACTTTCATATACAAGGGATACACCAGTATCAGTTAACAATGACTTTCAGGAACTACAGGAGGAGCTTACACTTTCATATACAAGGGATACACCAGTATCAGTTAACAATGACTTTCAGGAACTACAGGAGGAGCTTACACTTTCATACACCAGTACAAATGACTTTCAGGAACTACAGGAGGAGCTTACACTTTCATATACAAGGGATACACCAGTATCAGTTAACAATGGATACACCAGTATCAGTTAACAATGACTTTCAGGAACTACAGGAGGAGCTTACACTTTCATATACAAGGGATACACCAGTATCAGTTAACAATGACTTTCAGGAACTACAGGAGGAGCTTACACTTTCATATACAAGGGATACACCAGTATCAGTTAACAATGACTTTCAGGAACTACAGGAGGAGCTTAGTACACTTTCATATACAAGGGATACACCAGTATCAGTTAACAATGACTTTCAGGAACTACAGGAGGAGCTTACACTTTCATATACAAGGGATACACCAGTATCAGTTAACAATGACTTTCAGGAACTACAGGAGCCACACTTTCATGTACAAGGGATACACCAGTATCAGTTAACAATGACTGTTGAGGAACACAGGGATATATACACCAGTATCAGTTAACAATGACTTTCAGGAACTACAGGAGGAGCTTACACTTTCATATACAAGGGATACACCAGTATCAGTTAACAATGACTTTCAGGAACTACAGGAGGAGCTTACACTTTCATATACAAGGGATACACCAGTATCAGTTAACAATGACTTTCAGGAACTACAGGAGGAGCTTACACTTTCATATACAAGGGATACACCAGTATCAGTTAACAATGACTTTCAGGAACTACAGGAGGAGCTTACACTTTCATATACAAGGGATACACCAGTATCAGTTAACAATGACTTTCAGGAACTACAGGAGGAGCTTACACTTTCATATACAAGGGATACACCAGTATCAGTTAACAATGACTTTCAGGAACTACAGGAGGAGCTTACACTTTCATATACAAGGGATACACCAGTATCAGTTAACAATGACTTTCAGGAACTACAGGAGGAGCTTACACTTTCATATACAAGGGATACACCAGTATCAGTTAACAATGACTTTCAGGAACTACAGGAGGAGCTTACACTTTCATATACAAGGGATACACCAGTATCAGTTAACAATGACTTTCAGGAACTACAGGAGGAGCTTACACTTTCATATACAAGGGATACACCAGTATCAGTTAACAATGACTTTCAGGAACTACAGGAGGAGCTTACACTTTCATATACAAGGGATACACCAGTATCAGTTAACAATGACTTTCAGGAACTACAGGAGGAGCTTACACTTTCATATACAAGGGATACACCAGTATCAGTTGACAATGACTTTCAGGAAACTACAGGAGGAGTTTTATATTTCATATACAAGGATACACCAGTATCAGTTAACAATGACTTTCAGGAACTACAGGAGGAGCTTACACTTTCATATACAAGGGATACACCAGTATCAGTTAACAATGACTTTCAGGAACTACAGGAGGAGCTTACACTTTCATATACAAGGGATACACCAGTATCAGTTAACAATGACTTTCAGGAACTACAGGAGGAGCTTACACTTTCATATACAAGGGATACACCAGTATCAGTTAACAATGACTTTCAGGAACTACAGGAGGAGCTTACACTTTCATATACAAGGGATACACCAGTATCAGTTAACAATGACTTTCAGGAACTACAGGAGGAGCTTACACTTTCATATACAAGGGATACACCAGTATCAGTTAACAATGACTTTCAGGAACTACAGGAGGAGCTTACACTTTCATATACAAGGGATACACCAGTATCAGTTAACAATGACTTTCAGGAACTACAGGAGGAGCTTACACTTTCATATACAAGGGATACACCAGTATCAGTTAACAATGACTTTCAGGAACTACAGGAGGAGCTTACACTTTCATATACAAGGGATACACCAGTATCAGTTAACAATGACTTTCAGGAACTACAGGAGGAGCTTACACTTTCATATACAAGGGATACACCAGTCAGTTAACAATGACTTTCAGGAACTACAGGAGGAGCTTACACTTTCATATACAAGGGATACACCAGTATCAGTTAACAATGACTTTCAGGAACTACAGGGAGGAGCTTACACTTTCATATACAAGGGATACACCAGTATCAGTTAACAATGACTTTCAGGAACTACAGGAGGAGCTTACACTTTCATATACAAGGGATACACCAGTATCAGTTAACAATGACTTTCAGGAACTACAGGAGGAGCTTTCACTTTCATATACAAGGGATACACCAGTATCAGTTAACAATGACTTTCAGGAACTACAGGAGGAGCTTACACTTTCATATACAAGGGATACACCAGTATCAGTTAACAATGACTTTCAGGAACTACAGGAGGAGCTTACACTTTCATATACAAGGGATACACCAGTATCAGTTAACAATGACTTTCAGGAACTACAGGAGGAGCTTACACTTTCATATACAAGGGATACACACACCAGTATCAGTTGACAATGACTTTCAGGAACTACAGGAGGAGCTTACACTTTCATATACAAGGGATACACCAGTATCAGTTAACAATGACTTTCAGGAACTACAGGAGGAGCTTACACTTTCATATACAAGGGATACACCAGTATCAGTTAACAATGACTTTCAGGAACTACAGGAGGAGCTTACACTTTCATATACAAGGGATACACCAGTATCAGTTAACAATGACTTTCAGGAACTACAGGAGGAGCTTACACTTTCATATAGCAAGGGATACACCAGTATCAGTTAACAATGACTTTCAGGAACTACAGGAGGGCTTATCACTTTCATATACAAGGGATACACCAGTATCAGTTAACAATGACTTTCAGGAACTGGGAGGAGCTTACACTTTCATATACAAGGGATACACCAGTATCAGTTAACAATGACTTTCAGGAACTACAGGAGGAGCTTACACTTTCATATACAAGGGATACACCAGTATCAGTTAACAATGACTTTCAGGAACTACAGGAGGAGCTTACACTTTCATATACAAGGGATACACCAGTATCAGTTAACAATGACTTTCAGGAACTACAGGAGGAGCTTACTTTCATATACAAGGGATACACCAGTATCAGTTAACAATGACTTTCAGGAACTACAGGAGAGCTTACACTTTCATATACAAGGGATACACCAGTATCAGTTAACAATGACTTTCAGGAACTGAGGGAGCTTACACTTTCATATACACAGCACCAGTATCAGTTAACAATGATTTCAGGAACTACAGGAGGAGCTTACACTTTGCATACAAGGGATACAACCAGTATCAGTTAACAATGACTTTCAGGAACTACAGGAGGAGCTTACACTTTCATATACACAAGGGATACACCAGTATCAGTTAACAATGACTTTCAGGAACTACAGGAGGAGCTTACACTTTCATATACAAGGGATACACCAGTATCAGTTAACAATGACTTTCAGGAACTACAGGAGGAGCTTACACTTTCATATACAAGGGATACACCAGTATCAGTGACTTTCAGGAACAAGGACTAACACTTTCAGGGAACTACTTAACAATGAGGAACTACTACACTTTCATATATACAAGGGATACACCAGTATCAGTTAACAATGACTTTCAGAACTACAGGGAGTGAGCTTTTCATTACACCTTTCAGCACACTTTCATATACAAGGGATACACCAGTATCAGTTAACAATGACTTTCAGGAACTACAGGAGGAGCTTACACTTTCATATACAAGGGATACACCAGTATCAGTTAACAATGACTTTCAGGAAACTACAGGAGGGAGCTTACACTTTCATATACAAGGGATACACCAGTATCAGTTAACAATGACTTTCAGGAACTACAGGAGAGAGCTTACACTTTCATATACAAGGGGATACACCAGTATCAGTTGACAATGACTTTCCAGGAACTAAGGCAGGAGGAGCCATACTCTTACAGCTACAAGGGATACACCATCCAGTATCAGTGCTAACAATGACTTTCAGGAACTACAGGAGAAGCTTACACTTTCATATACAAGGGATACACCAGTATCAGTTAACAATGACTTCTTTCAGGAACTGCAGGAGGAGCTTACAATTTCATATATACAAGGGATACACCAGTATCAGTTAACAATGACTTTCAGGAACTACAGGAGGAGACTTACACTTTCATATATAACCAGTATCACGCAACAATGACCTCAGAACACAGCGATGAGCTCATACGCAACGATACCCAGTATCAGTTAACAATGACTTTCAGGAACCGCAAGGAGGACACTTCATACAAGGGATACACCACCTATCAGTTTAGCAATGACTTTTCAGGAACTATGAGGAGCTTACACTTTCATATACAAGGGATACACCAGTATCAAAAGCACAATGACTTTCAGGAACTACAGGAGAAGTTACTTTCATATACAAGGATACACCAGTATCAGTTAACAATGACTTTCTCAGGAACTACAGGAGTGAGCTTACACTTTCATATACAAGGGATACACCAGTATCAGTTAACAATGACTCTTCAGGAACTACAGGAGGAGCTTACACTTTCATATACATGGGATACACCAGTATCAGTTAACAATGACTTTCAGGAACTACAGGAGGAGCTTACACTTTTCATATACAAGGGATACACCAGTATCAGTTAACAATGACTTTCAGGAACTACAGGAGAGCTTTACACTTTCATAGCTACAATGGGGAGTCAACCAGTATCAGTTAGCAATGACTTTCAGGAACTACAGGAGGAGCTTACACTTTGTATATACAAGGGATACACCAGTATCAGTTAACAATGACTTTTCAGAACTACAGGGAGGAGAGCTACACTTTCATATACAAGGGATAAACAGTAGTTCCAGACTTTCAGGAACTACCGCGAACTGGCTACACTATCATTGTATATTGGCATGAGCACCGGATCAGTTAATTAGGATAATTTTCAGGGAACAACAGGAGGA
>NC_134837.1:269104627-269155438 GCF_004210375.1 Tachypleus tridentatus
CATTGTGTTGTAGAAATGTGAATTGATCATTTTATCAAAAAAAGCTTATTGGTAAGTAGTGTAAGTAAATATCAATTAGATATCTTTATATTGTTAGGACTTCATAAATATGAATGGAATGAGTTTTTAAAACAGCATCTCGGGTATTGTAAGTAAATATCAATTAGATATCTTTATATTGTTAGGACTTCATAAGTGTGAATGGAATGAATTTTTAAAACAGCATCTCGGGTATTGTAAGTAAATATCAATTAGATATCTTTATATTGTTAGGACTTCATAAATATGAATGGAATGAGTTTTTAAAACAGCATCTCGGGTATTGTAAGTAAATATCAATTAGATATCTTTATATTGTTAGGACTTCATAAATATGAATGGAATGAGTTTTTAAAACAGCATCTCGGGTATTGTAAGTAAATATCAATTAGATATCTTTATATTGTTAGGACTTCATAAATATGAATGGAATGAGTTTTTAAAACAGCATCTCGGGTATTGTAAGTAAATATCAATTAGATATCTTTATATTGTTAGGACTTCATAAATATGAATGGAATGAGTTTTTAAAACAGCATCTCGGGTATTGTAAGTAAATATCAATTAGATATCTTTATATTGTTAGGACTTCATAAGTGTGAATGGAATGAATTTTTAAAACAGCATCTCGGGTATTGTAAGTAAATATCAATTAGATATCTTTATATTGTTAGGACTTCATAAATATGAATGGAATCAGTTTTCAAAACAACATCTAATTGGCTAGTTTTGAGGCCAACTTATATTGAATATCTGGTTTCTGAGACATTTGAAACTATATATTTCATCACACTCATTAAACAACTATTTGAAAGCACTCGAGTTTTGGGTCTTGTTTGAAAAAATATTAATTATCATTATATTGTTAAGACATTATAATAACTATCTTTGTTTTATTAAGATGTTATAACAACTATCTTTGTATTGTTAAAACAACATAAATAATGATAGATTGCGATTGCAAGTAGTAACTCAGATATTTATTTATTGTGAAAATATTTTTCTTCTAATTAATCAAATTGAGTTATTTACCAGCAGAAAGTACTTGAAACATAATTACTTGTAATTAGGTAGTAAAACATAAACTTGAAATACAGATAAAAATCAAACAAGTATTTGTGTGGAAGTTGAAGTAGTTAATACTGACATGTTATTGCTGATACAGAAGTACATTGTTGCCATTTATTGTATGTACAGATGCACGAATGTTAGTGTCTGTAAGTTTACATTGTTTATTTATAGTTGTGTTGATTGTTTCAGAAGAGTGGGTCCGTGTGGTACTAAAGCGTGAAGCGTTGTGCAATGATTCATTGGTGGTATTACCCAGATAGGTAAGAAGTTTTCTGGGCAACATGTATTTTATTGTTTGAAATATTTCATTCTGAAAACAAACTTTCAAATTTAAAGGTAATACAGGCTGTTATTTTTCTAATAGTATCGACTGAGGAAACTTTTTAGTTTTTCAGGTCTTTGATTTGAAGAAAGTATAAGCAGAACATCTTTAGTAAGAAGAATAAAATTCCTTTGTAAAAATAAGTGTTTTGTTTGGTCAGTGTAAATGACCAAATGTAATGAACTACTTAATAAAACTATTGAGATAAACAACACAGAGTATGACATTAAGATTTGTTTTTAAATAGTTATTAAAATACATATAGCTCTGTGTTTAAATTAAAGTTACAATTTTAATACATATAGCTATGATACATGGGTTACTGGAATAGATATTGACCAAGAACCTGAGTCTCCTCAGCCACGCTCTGGACCTTATGAGGTAAATGAAGTTATTTATCAGAAAATGTTATTAATTAGGAGTTGGTAATAACTTAGTTAATGTTATAGTTTGTGTTTATTTTTTAACTGCTGTAAGGATTAGTTTTGTTCTCTATACCAAGGGGTATTGTGTGTATGTGTGTTGTCAGTGATATAGGATGTTTTCCAAAGGGTATTGTGTGTGTGTGTTGTCAATGATATAGAATGTTTTCCAAGGGGTATTGTGTGTGTGATGTAGGATGTTTTCCAAGGGGTATTGTGTGTGTGATGTAGGATGTTTTCCAAGGGGTATTGTGTGTGTGATGTAGGATGTTTCCCAAGGGGTATTGTGTGTGTGATGTAGGATGTTTCCCAAGGGGTATTGTGTGTGTGATATAGGATGTTTCCCAAGGGGTATTGTGTGTGTGATACAGGATGTTTCCCAAGGGGTATTGTGTGTGTGATGTAGGATGTTTTCCAAGGGGTATTGTGTGTGTGATATTGGATGTTCTTCAAGGGATGACAACTTGATATTGATGTTTTTTATTTTCTAGATTTCACTGGCTTTCAGCTTAATGTGTTTGTTATAGGATAATTTCCCAGATACTAGAGTATGTTTTAAATGAGGGAAAACATCCCTTTAAACATTGTGATTCATACTGTTACCTGAAGATATCAATCATGAAAGGGAAAAAAAACAACATTTCTTTAAATGTAGGTTTTGTTTTCAGGTGAACGCTCGTTGGTTGCTTGACTTAGATGAATATAATGAATGGATGAATGAAGAAGATTATGAAGTAGAAATGGATTTAACAGTAAGTATGTTAACAGTAGTTCCTTGTATTAATACTAATGTAGCATACAGAATGTTGTTTATATAGTAGTGTATGAGGTAAAAGAGTTGTTGGGTAGTTGGAGGGAAGGGTGATGTGATGAAACATTGTTTCTGTAGTGGTATATAAGTAAAGGAAGTTGGGTAGTTGGAGAGGAAGGGTGATGTGATGAAACATTGTTTCTATAGTGGTATATAAATAGTAAGAGCAGTTAGGTAGTTGAAAGTGGGAAGGGTGATGTGATGAAACATTGTTTCTGTAGTACTATATAAGTAAAGGAAGTTGGGTAGTTGGAGAGGAATGGTGATGTGATGAAACATTATTTCTGTAGTGGTATATAAGTAAAGAGAAGTTAGGTAGTTGAAGTGGGAAGGGTGATGTGATAAACATTGTTTCTGTAGTACTATATAAGTAAAGAAGTTAGGTAGTTGGAGAGGAATAGTGATATGATGAAACATTATTTCTATAGTAGTATATAAGTAAAGTAGAGAGTTAGGTAGTTGGAGAAGGAAAGGTGATGTGATAAACTGTATTTCTGTAGTAGTATATAAGAAATAAAGAGTTAGGTAGTTGGAGAGGGAAGAGTGATGTGATAAACGTTATTTCTATAGTAGTATATAAGTAAAGAGAAGTTAGGTAGTTGGAGAGGAATAGTGATGTGATAAACATTATTTCTATAGTAGTATATAGAATTAAAGAGATTAGGTAGTTAGAGAGGAAAGGTGATGTGATGAAGCATTATTTCTATAGTAGTATATAAATAAAGTAAAGTTAGGTAGTTGGAGAGGAAGAGGTGATGTGATGAAACTATTATTTCTGTAGTAGTATATAAGTAAAGGAAGTTAGGTAGTTAGAAGGGGAAGAGGTGATGAGATAGAACATTATTTCTATAGTAGTATATAAATAAAAGTAAGTTATTAGGTAGAGGAGGAGGGTGATGTGATAAGCTTTATTTCTGTAGTAGTATATAAATAAAAGGAAGTTAGGTAGTTGAAGTGGGAAGAATGATAAGATAGAAACGATTATTTCTATAGTAGTATATAAATAAAGAGAAGTTAGGTAGTTAGAGAGAGGAAAGAGGTGATGTGATAAGCGTTATTTCTATAGTAGTATATAAGTAAAAGGAATATGGAGGGAGGGTGATGTGATAAACGTTATTTCTGTAGTAGTATATAAGTAAAAGAGATTGGAGAGGAAGAAGGTGATGATGAAAGCGTTATTTCTATAGTAGTATATATAAAAAGGAGATTAGGTAGTTGGAGAGAGGAAGAGGTGATATGATAAACGTTATTTCTATAGTAGTATATAAGTAAAAGGAAGAGATTGGAGAGAAGGTGATGTGATAAACATTATTTCTAGTAGTATATATAAAGTAAAGAGATTAGGTAGTTAGAGGAGGAAGAGATGATATGATAAACGTTATTTCTATAGTAGTATATAAGAAGTAAAGGAAGTTAGGTAGATTGGAGGAAGAAGGTGATGTGATAAACATTATTTCTATAGTAGTATATAAATAAAAGAAGTTAGGTAGTTAAGAGGAAGAGTGATAAAGATGAAACGTTATTTCTATAGTAGTATATATGAAGTAAAAGAAGATTAGGTAGTTGGAGGAAGGAGTGATGTGATAAACATTATTTCTGTAGTAGTATATAAATAAAGGAAGTTAGGTAGGTGGAGAAAAGGTGATGTGATAAGCTATTATTTCTATGAGTAGTATATAAAGTAAAAGAAGTTAGGTAGTTGGAGGAAAGGTGATGTGATGAAACGTTATTTCTGTAGTGGTATATAATAAAAAGAGGTTAGGTAGTTAGAGAGAGGAAGAAGGTGATATGATAAACGTTATTTCTATAGTAGTATATAAGTAAAAAGAAGATTAGGTAGTTGGAGAGGAAAGAGGTGATGTGATGAAACGTTATTTCTATAGTAGTATAAATAAAGAGAGTTGAGAGAGGAAGAGGTGATGTGATAAACGTTATTTCTAGTAGTAGTATAGAAATAAAAGAGAAGTTAGGTAGTTGGAGAAAGGAAGAGGTGATATGATGAAACATTATTTCTATAGTAGTATATAAGTAAAGAGCAGTTAGGTAGTTAGAAGTAGGAAAAGTGATATGAGTAAACGTTATTTCTACAGTAGTATATAAGTAAAGAAGATTAGGTAGATTGAAGAGGGAAGAGGTGATGTGATAAAACATTATTTCTGTAGTAGTATATAAGTAAAGTGAAGTTAGGTAGTTGAAGTGGGAAGGGTGATGTGATGAAACGTTATTTCTATAGTAGTATATAAATAAAAGGAAGTTAGGTAGGTGGAGGAGGGTTATGTGATAAACGTTATTTCTAGTAGTATATAAGTAAAGGAAAGTTAGGTAGTTGAAGATTAGGAAAGGGTGATGTGATGAAACATTATTTCTATAGTAGTATATAAGTAAAGAGAGTTAGGTAGGTGGAGAGGGAAAAGGTGATATGATAAAACATTATTTCTATAAGTAGTATATAAGTAAAGAAGTTAGGTAGGTGGAGGAAAAGGTGATGTGATAAACATTATTTCTATGAGTAGTATATAAATAAAGTAGAAGTTAGGTAGGTGGAGGAGAGGGTTATATGATGAAACGTTATTTGGTAGTAGTATATAAGTAAAGAAGTTAGGTAGTTGGAGGAGGAAAAGTGATGTGATGGCAGTATTTCTATAGTAGTATATAAAGTAAAAGAAGTTGAAGTAGTTGGAGAGGAAAGGGTGATGTGATGAAACATTATTTCTGTAGTAGTATATAAAGTAAAGGAAGTTAGGTAGTTGAAGTTAGGAAGGTGATGTGATAAACATTATTTCTGTAGTGCTATATAAAGTAAAGAGAAGTTGAGTAGATTGGAGAGGGAAGGGTGATGTGATGAAGCTATTATTTCTGTAGTGCTATATAAGTAAAGGAAGTTAGGTAGTTGAAGTAGGAAGAGTGATGTGATAAACGTTATTTCTGTAGTGCTATATAAATAAAGAGATTGAGTAGTTGGAGAAGGAAAAGGTGATGTGATAAACGTTATTTCTATAGTAGTATATAAGTAAAGGAAGTTGGGTAGTTGGAGGAAGGGTGATGTGATGAAACATTGTTTCTGTAGTGGTATATGAAGTAAAGGGAAGTTGGGTTGTTGGAGAGGAAGGGTGATGAGATGAGACGTTGTTTCTGTAGTGGTATATGAAGTAAAGGGAAGTTGGGTAGTTGGAGGGGAAGGGTGATGTGATGAAACATTGTTTCAGTAGTGGTATATGAAGTGAAAGGAAGTTGAGTAGTTGGAGGGGGAAGGGTGATGTGATGAAACATTAAGAAATTATCTAATGTATAATAGTAAAATTTGGATTCTAAGATATATTGTACAAGATATAAGTATGGTCAAAGAGTTTTAAGAAGCTGTTACTGAGCATTACTTAAGAACACAGTACAATCAACCTAAAATATAAGGAATCACTTCTGACTCAGTTCAGACACCCTTCCATTGATTGGTACAAGGTGTGGCCCTTTTAACATTTTATTATTTTTTATTTTGTGTGTTTTTTGTGTCATTGTTATAATTTTTTTCTATTTTTTATGACCAATGACTCAAAATTGTGTAATCATAGTTGTATTAGGTATGCTTTTCCACTATACTGTTGTATTAATATTTAAAATCAGTTTGTTAACCTGTGGTATTCCTAGACCCTTGACTAAGGCTTAGCTGAAATGTCAGATACAAGTACCCAAATATTTTTTTGGTTGTTTTGTTGTCTTTACATGATAATTTCTATTTACATTATGTTTTTTTATTGTGGTTACAAGGTCAGTCAAATCAACCAATTCCACATAGCAATAGAATAAATTAAATAACATAAAATATAGTAATTTTTGATACTCAATTAGGAGGTTTTAGAGGTTATGCAAAATAAATTTGAAAACTGCCTAGTGAAAAAAGGCATTTTTTATCTTAACATGAAAATAACTTTGAACTAAGACTAGTAAGAGTCTGAGTGACATTGATTCCATAAATTAACAAACAAGTCTTTTGTAGAATCTCATTTAAGAAGAACCTAATTTCTCTCTATGAAAGACTTGTATAGTTTTGTGGTTACAAGGCAGGTTAAAACAACTAAACCCACACAGAGAGGGTTACGGTACCATCAAAATGAAGAGAAAGCCACTTGTACCATGTTTTACGTTTTTATTGTGTTTTAACTTTTAACATTATTGTCTGAATTATTGTCACAAAACTTAATGAAAATTAATAAATAAATTTTTTTTTTTTTTTCCCAGGGAAGAAGACATGCCTTTAAACCCAGATACACTGTAGAAGAAGTAAGCAGTTTTGATTGTCCTGTTTTATTACTTAGCATTGTTGATATCAAACTTAATTTTATTATTTTATCTGCCCTAATAAAATGGTATTTTTAGGAACAAATTATTTGTATTGACATAAATAGTTTTTGTAATATATGCTGTGTGATCATATTTAACTGTTGACTTTAGCTATTTTCAAATCAGTAGTTCAAAATAATTTGATATGACATTATAAAAGGGTAGTGAAGAAGGGCTGTAGTAACAAAACCACTAACAGAGTGGGAAAACCATGTGAGAAGTGAGATGAGTTATTGTGTTTTCAAGACATGCTAGTTTCTTAGCAAGTGTAAATCTATAATTTCAGTTTGGTGAAAAAAATTGTGCTGAGGAAAAATAACAGTTGGAACATTTAAAAGGCATTTTTTGTGACACAAAATAAATATTACATAATGCCAGTTTTAAAACATGTTGGAGTTAAATATTGTTGAAGTAGAGTTAGAGCAGTGGTTCCCAACCTTTTTTATGCCCTGCACCCCTAAAAAATTTTAATGTTCTTGCACCCCTCACAGTAATTATTTATTTAAGAATAAAGGTGAAGGTGGTCAAAACAAATTTTATTATTAGTTTTAATGATATATAAACAAAAATGAAACATTTGGAAAAGGAAAAATATTACAACAAACTAAAAGTTGCATGAACCCTACATGGCCTACAAAAAATAAATTTTCATCCATGCATAAAATGAAATTTCTTTCAATTTGAAATGTTCAAATGTTCATAAGCCAATTCATATTTAATGACTCTTTTGTTCCTGTTTATTTCTTACGAGTTTCTCAAAGCGTGACACTTTGTTGCTGATAGCAATTTGCAAGTCTGCCTGTGCAGCCAATCGATTTTTATATTTTGTCTTGATTGACAAAAGGGCACTAAATCCAAACTCGCATAAGTATGTCGTCACGTCGTCACGAATGTGATGAGCACATTTAGTGCTTTTTCACAAAGTCTTGGAAACCTGTCTATTGCCGAACACCAATATTGTTCCAAAGCTTTGCTTTCAAACTGCATTTCAAGAACTTGATTTGTGTGCAGTTCTTCCTTCAGTTCTTCATCATCTGACATATTATTCAAATTGAAGGAGTATGGATTCATAATCCATTTTTCAGAAGTTTCCAGTTCTCCTCCAAAATATCCATCAAATGACTTTGATTCCAAATGATCCACAATTTCTTCACACACACACATGGACTTATCCTCACCTACTATTTCTTCAAGTGATGGAAAATTTGAAAGATTCCCTCTTTTAACTTGTCGACACCAAAGATGTAACTTTTCCCAGCATTTCACAAAGCATGCACTGGGGTGTTTGCAGATCCTCACTTGTTCCGATGCAAGTGAAACCAAACTTCACATAATCATTATTCCATTTCCTTTTCTTTGACATAATGAAGTTTTTTGCACGAACACAGAATCAACAATGCACTGACTACCATAGCATCACGCATGGGTTTATATACTCTGCGAAACTTTCTAGAACATTCTCAAATATACATCGACATCATCGATTAATTCTGGATACTTCTGAAAGTTTCTCGAGTCCGCGATCACATGAATACATAACATAAGTAAATAATAGACACTTTAAGATGGCGTTCACGAACGTAACCTAATTAGTTGTATGGAGTATTTAAGTCACGTTTACGTTTCGTGTGTTGTTTGTTTACAGTTGTACATTAAGATTTCGGTGTGTACTGGTGACGGTAGAAATGATAGTTTATCGTAACAAAAAGCTACGTCTGTTACAAGAAAAATAAGAAATAAAAATCGAACATAATTTTTGAATATATAGGACAGTACCCTTAATATAAACATAAACACTATATAAGACAGTACCCTCAATATAAACATAAACACTCTATAGGACAGTACCCTTAATATAAACATAAACACTCTATAGGACAGTACCCTTAATAAAACATAAACACTCTATAGGACAGTACCCTTAATATAAACAGAAACAAAACTGAAATGTTATCTCACACCCCTGGTTGGGAACCATTGCAGTTAGAGGTATTGGTTTTACTTCTATTTTTAAACCTGATGCACATATTTACACTACACACCTTTTAGGTGCCTTGTGGTTATGGTAGGGTTTGATTTGCAAAACTCAGATGGAATTCTGATTGTTTTGAATAGTATATCAAAGATAGATGTTAAAACATTATTTTCCCTGAGATGTTTACTGGTAAATCCTATTATCTCTTCTTTTACTTTCATTTCTCCTTATACTAATAGATTTCATTATTACTGGTAGGAAGGTTTAATGAATACTTTGTGTGATGGTTTTTGTTCACGTGATTAATATTTTACCTCGCATAAATATCCTGTTGTTTTTATTTATACATTTTCTAAAATATCTTTAGCTAGGTTAAAGATCAAGTTATAAATTAGATGATTTTGATTTTTTTTTATTATGGCTAAGATTTCAAACATTTCTTCTTGTGTGTTAAGAAACTTTTTGTCTTTATGTATCATCACGTGTATCCAAGCAAATAGGTGCTTAGTGTGAAACTTTTGTGTATCACTATCATGTGTATCCAAGCAAATAGGTGCTTAGTGTGAAACTTTTGTGTATCACTATCATGTGTATCCAAGCAAATAGGTGCTTAGTGTGAAATTTTTGTGTATCACTATCATGTGTATCCAAGAAAAATGGGTTCTTAGTGTGAAGCTTTTGTGTTTGTCTTTGTGTATCCAAGAAAATAGGTGCTTAGTGTGAAGCTTTTGTTTGTCACAATCATGTGTATCCAAGAAAATAGATGTTTAGTGTGAAAGTTCTGTGTTGGTCTTTGTGTTTTACCATCATGTATATCCAAGAAAACAGGTGCTCAGTGTGAAATTAATCTTCATTGTGATATTTTTTGTGTACTTTAGGCCAGTCTAAATGCTAGAAGTTATGGTTTAAATTCCAAGTATTTGTTAGATAATAGTAGGCCTAATGTGGAAGTGAGAGAGGGAGGTAATCATTTTAATTTAAAACCGAATTCTGGGTTTGAATTTCTCTGTAAGTAAGCCTAATAGTTTTAACACTTTATATTGTCGTATAAAATATTTGTCTTGAAATTATCAGCTTATTTCCTCTGATGGCGAACGGGGAAGAAAAGGAACAAAGAAAAGAAAGCGTTCACCTTCACCTCTGTCTGATAAACGACGAAGGAAAGGGTCAGTATAACTAAGCTCTAAATAATACCTTTTGACCTATCTGAAGACATTTAGGACAATGGTCACACCAAAAATGTTTGGTTTGGAATAATGCATAAAAAAGTTTGATGGTTTGAAAATTCTAATGAAACTTTGTTTATGAAAACCAAAACACTGTCATATTTTTGAGTGAAGTATGTTTAAAAACCAAAAAATAGATTTTTTCATGAATATATTAAATATAAGTTTTCAGTATTCCATGTGAAAAGTGATTTTCATATTAAGATTAAAAATACTTTTCTTCCCATGAAATTTAATTTGTGTCATCTCTACAGTTTGTTAATTGCATTTCAAACTTTTTTTTCATGAACTGTATGTTTTATCCCTTATTTTCTCTACCCTAACTGTATACAGGATTGGTCAGTTTGATTGACCTCATAATCACCAAAAAGAAAATTGAAATAAATTTTTAAGTTTTCTCTGACAGATTGTTTAGGCAGAGTATTCATGATGAAACTTTGTAGAATGGATGTCAACTGTCTGTTGTGGAGACACAAGTGTAGAGGACAACGTTTCGAAAGTTTTCCACCTTTCATCTTCAAGTCAGTGTGTGTGTAGGTGCTGATGGTCTTTTATAGTATCCTGGTGGATTGTGGGGAATGTGTTGTGATTAGTTGGATTATCACTGTTTCTGATTGGAGGAGAGATTTCCTGTAGATTCACCAATGGCAGCTACAGGTTACTCACCTCTAATCTGGAATCTCTGTTAGGTGAACTTTTAATAGTGTTAATATAAAATAATTATTTGTTTTTTCTTGTCTTCCAGAATTTGTCTGTGTCGACAGTTTTCTCCCAGTTTATTCTGTGTCCAGTTGACGTGGCATGCTCAGCAATGGCTGAATTTTGTGTTTTCATGAGTCCTGTACTATCTTTATGTTCTTTTATTCTTGTCACAAGTTTTCTGCCCATTTCTCCAATGTAAGTATTATTGCAGAAACACAGAATTTCATAGATGGTGTTTTTGAGATTCTCTTTGGTAGGTTGCTGTTTGTTTTTTACCACAATGGACCTTAATGTATTGTAGGATTTTGACCCGACTTCTATGTTGAATTTTTTGGCTATGCATTTGATATTTTCACTGAAATGTTGTAGGTAAATGGTGGTAGTGGTGGTAACTTCCTGATCTTTTCTTTCTGTCGTGGTCGTCTTCACAGTTTTTTAATGATCTGTGGATATTATTCAGAAATCAAATGTGTGTAAAAAACATCTTTGACAAATTTTTTGAAATGCCAAAAAAATTCAATCTGGATTTTAGAAAACTTTTCTAAAGAAACAGAGATTCCAGATTAGAGATGAGTAACCTGTAGAAAATATAAAGTATTACTGAAAACAAATGTTTGAAATGTATTTAGGTTTTAGAGATTACACAAATAATATTTGAGATTTTTTTGAATAAACAATATATGTTTAATCATAACATGAAATCACTTTGCACTGAGACTGGTAATTAAACAGATTTTATTTTCACAAACAAATCTTTAGTAAAATATTTCATTAAAAACCTAATTTTTTTTGTATACAAAATACTTGTAATCTTCACTAAAAATCTACCAAATTTTGTGAAGATACACACAGTGTATCAAAAGTTATAGTGCAAATACTTAATGTGTACAAATGTGTAGACAAACTTGTAAGTGTTATACCAAACCCATAGTGAAAGGGTTAAATAATGTACCAAAGACCCATTATTGGGAGTAATGCACAAAATAATTTTTAATTTATTAAATTATGCACTAAGAAACTTAGATTAATAACAAACAAAAGGCAGACAAATGTCTCATTATTATCAGGGTTCTGATTTTCTGTCTGATAGCTCTGAAATGAAATAAAATTGGAAGCTGTAAAAATTATAGTTTGTCTCAGAAATGACAGTTTTACAATAAATTATGGTAGATTTCATAGTTGTGGTAGGATGTTAAACAGAATTGAGAAAATGGGATATCTACAGAAATGTCACATTAGGATTTTTTTAAATATTACACACTGAAATTAAGAACTTAAATTTATATACGGATAAAATGTTGATTATTAGCTGAGATCTTATACTATAGTAATTGACATAACATGAAGAAAAAGTAACTTGATAAAATAATGAACATAAACCTCATGATGTCCAAGCAGATAGAGTTAGATTCACAAGAGTGAAGCATTGTAAGTCACAGTTTACTGACCAGTAGGTAAACATTTTTCACTGGAAACTGTAACCAGATTTCTAGTTTTCTTACTCTACAATATATGGTGTTAAGCAGTTGTAACATGTGAGTTGAAGTTTAAATTGTACTGGTATTCTATGGAATTAGAGGAGGACGTAGTCCTGCTATTGGTACCAAAAAAAAGTTTCTTCGTGGTGATGATGAATCTGATGACTTAACTAAAGATATGGAAGAGCCCTCCCCAGAGCCCAATGTACAAGAAGTTCACTTACCCAAAACTAGTAAGTTTTAAGAACTGGATATCAGAATTATTTTAGATTGTTTTTTATTCCAACCTAAGAATGAGAAGAGCAGATTTTTACAAAGTTTATTTACTTTTTAAAAGCTTTCTTTTATTTTTGTGTATTGTTTACTGTACATAAACAGTGCATTAATTTTATTATTAATTGTGTATTTCTTGTCAGTTCATTGTTTACACTCATTTCAAGAAGTTCAGTATGACTTCCTATAATTTCAATGTTAGGCCTAATATATATATAAAAAAAAACTTTGTTATCTTCGAGTGTTAACATCGAGTGTTTGTCTCCAAATTAATTATTAATTGTTATTCATTCATAGTGTAACATATTTTCTCCTCTAAGATACAAACCCAAGAAGTAACAAAGACAGTGAAATGCAACCTGTTAAAGGAGGAACACTTGCTGATCTTGATGGAAATGAAAATGAAGATAAGGTAAATTTTTAGATAAAACTTTATTTTCCATGTCCAGTGTTTTTCTTATTAACACTTCACCTCCATTCTGTCTCACTGGCAATCAACAGACTCTTCTTATTAACACTTCACCTTCACTCTGTCTCACTGGCAAACAACACACTCTTTTTATTAACACTTCACCTCCACTCTGTCTCACTGGCAATCAACAGACTCTCTTTATTAACACTTCACCTCCACTCTGTCTCACTGGCAATTAACAGACTATTTTTATTAACACTTCACCTCCACTCTGTCTCACTGGCAATTAACAGACTATTTTTATTAACACTTCACCTCCATTCTGTCTCACTGGCAATCAACAGACTTTTTATTAACACTTCACCTCCATTCTGTCTCACTGGCAATCAACAGACTCTTCTTATTAACACTTCACCTCCATTCTGTCTCACTGGCAATCAACAGACTCTTCTTCTTAACACTTCACCTCCATTCTGTCTCGCTGGCAATCAACAGACTCTTCTTCTTAACACTTTACCTCCACTCTGTCTCACTGGCAATCAACAGACTCTTCTTATTAACACTTCACCTCCACTCTGTCTCACTGGCAATCAACAGACTCTTCTTATTAACACTTCACCTCCACTCTGTCTCACTGGCAATCAACAGACTCTTCTTATTAACACTTCACCTCCACTCTGTCTCACTGGCAATCAACAGATTCTTTTTATTAACACTTCACCTCCACTCTGTCTCACTGGCAATCAACAGATTCTTTTTATTAACACTTCACCTCCACTCTGTCTCACTGGCAATCAACAGACTCTTTTTATTAACACTTCACCTCCACTCTGTCACACTGGCAATCAACAGACTCTTCTTATTAACACTTCACCTCCATTCTGTCTCACTGGCAATCAACAGACTCTTCTTATTAACACTTCACCTCCATTCTGTCTCACTGGCAATCAACAGACTCTTCTTATTAACACTTCACCTCCATTCTGTCTCACTGGCAATCAACAGACTCTTCTTATTAACACTTCACCTCCATTCTGTCTCACTGGCAATCAACAGACTCTTCTTATTAACACTTCACCTCCATTCTGTCTCACTGGCAATCAACAGACTTTTTATTAACACTTCACCTCCACTCTGTCTCACTGGCAATCAACAGACTCTTCTTATTAACACTTCACCTCCATTCTGTCTCACTGGCAATCAGTAGACTCTTTTTATTAACACTTTACATCCATTAATTCTTTCAAGATTTGAAGTTTGTTCTTTAGTTTGTCAGAATTAGTAGAAATTTTATGATGAAAACAATTCTTTTTATTTAAAAAAAATTACTTTAAAATGTTCAAAAAATGTACACAAGTAAAAGAGAGGTCACATGATAACAGTGTGTAACAAATGTACACTAGTAAAAGAAAGGTAAGTATCACATGATAAGTGTGTAACAAATGTACACTAGTAAAAGAAAGGTAAGTATCACATGATAACAGTGTGTAACAAATGTACACTAGTAAAAGAGAGGTAAGTATCACATGATAACTGTGTGTAACAAATGTACACTAGTAAAAGAGAGGTAAGTATCACATGATAACAGTGTATAGAGAAATATTTGTTGGAGACATTATCATACAAGAAAGTCATTAGGTAATGAAATGTATAATATTGCTGTACATTTTAAAAACTTTGTTTCAGGAGAATAAAGAAGATGGGAAGAGAAATTCTAGACCAGGAACACCATCTGGTCAGCATGGGTCAGAAAGAAAACATGATGATGGACAAGATGATAGTGTCACAGAACAAACTAACCACATTATTATTCCTAGTTATGCTGCCTGGTTTGATTACAATAGGTATGTGAGCAGTTTGTTTTGTTTTTAATTTCTATAGTTTTCCTTTCAAACATGCAGAACCATAACGGTGGTAGTTTTGAAGTTTTAGGCTCACTTTGCATGTTGCTAGTCTACAGCATGTAAGCTGTTTCTAATGTGTTTAACTTATAGATAAGATATTTCTATCATGATTAACTTATAGACAAGATTGCTAATTTACAGCATTTAAGATGTTTCTAACATTTAATTTATGGAATGGTAGTTTATTCCAGCCTGTAAGATGTTTCTGACATGTTTATAGACAACACTTATAGTTTACAGTGTATAAGAACAAAATAACTCTCATTATAAATGTATAATAAAAAAGTAATACAATTATTTATATTGAATACATTAGCCAGTAGTGTTTATGACATTAAAATATGAGAGTGTAGGTCAGTAACTGCTGGAGATTTCATGTTGTATAATATACCTTGATCCTGTATATTTCTATGCATTTAATGTTTCAGGTGGAGGTAAAGTGTCCTTTGTGTCTGCTAGTTAATGTGATTTTATATCCCATTTTAGCTATACTTCCTTATACTTTGTTTCTGAACACTATGAAATATGCAAGTTTTATGTTCTTGTTGAGAGTTTTTGAGTTGAGCACTAGGTGGCATTTATTTCATGGTTCATTGTTGGAGTCACTAAATGTTTGAGGTGAGCACTAGGTTGCAGTCATTTCATGGTTCTATGTTTAGCATCACTAAATGTTTGAGGTGAGCACTTGGTAGCAGTCATTTCATGGTTATTTGTTTAGCATCACTAAATGTTTGAGGTGAGCACTAGGTAGCAGTCATTTCATGGTTTTTTGTTGGGAGTCACTAAATGTTTGAGGTGAGCACTAGGTAGCAGTCATTTCATAGTTTTTTGTTGGGAGTCACTAAATGTTTGAGGTGAGCACTAGGTAGCAGTCATTTCATGGTTCATTGTTTAGCATCACTAAATGTTTGAGGTGAGCACTAGGTAGCAGTCATTTCATGTTTTTTGTTGGGAGTCACTAAATGTTTGAGGTGAGCACTAGGTAGCTGTCATTTCATGGTTTGTTTAGCATCACTAAATGTTTTAGGTGAGCACTAGGTAGCAGTCATTTTATGGTTCTTTGTTGGGAGTCACTAAATGTTTGAGGTGAGCACTAGGTAGCAGTCATGGTCTTGTCATGCAGCTGCATTGTTTTCTGCCATTTTCTTGGGACATTGTACCTCAACACTATTTGTAAGTCAATTGTAAATATTATGTTGGTAGCACTGTCTCTGTGTGGGATGTTACAGTGAACAGTTTACAGTGAGAGTGTTTTATGGCTTCCAACTTGGTCCTTGTGCTGCTTAGGGTGGAAGTTGAATGATATAAGAGCTGATGAATGTCTGAAACGTTGTCTCACTATCTCTAGGGTAGAAATCATTTGTGGCTTCTGGCAGTGATGACACATGATTGTCCATTATTGTCTGTAAAAAAAAGTGCTGGCATTTTTTATGACTTCACCCTCTGCTCAGTTTCTGTATTTAATTCTAGGCTAGTTACCATGGGCTAGAGTAGATCCTGTGTTTTGTGATCTTACCTAATCAACAGTTCTACATATCATCTAGTTTGATGTTGGTTAGATGTAGATATGGGAGAAGAGTGATTCTGGTAGTTGTTGATATAATCTGATTGCTATCATCATGACAGCAACAACCCATTTTACTAACATTACAATGATGCATTTGTAGAAGGTGGTTAAACTGAATGTTGGAGCTTCGAGTCTTGTGCATATCCTTGACCATATATGTTTCACCAGTTCTGTGTCCTGAATAGACCAAATATTCAACTATTAGTACAGGTGTTTAAGTTTCTTCTGTTTAAAAGATATTCCCTCTGGATAAGATTTCCTACAGTTACAAGCAGTACGCTATATTTACATGTTTTTTTTTATAGTTGTTGTTCTAGGCTAACATTTTAAAACAGTACATTAGTTTGGTTCTGTTCTCTTTATTGAGGTTGAAAGTTTTAGAGTTTTTACTTCAGCTTAGATAAGAAAGAAGAAATTGTATTTCAACTAATCTTTTATTTTTGTTTCATACATTATGGTTTAGTTGTTAAAAAAAAAGTCAATTATATCACTCTTCGACCCATCTGAAATGAAAATTTGTATAAAGAATTTGGTTATGATATTAATTTACAAAGAGTTGTTTTTATTGGTAAGAGTATTTTGTTGTAATTGACTAAATGGGGTGAAAGCAACAAGTGGACATGATTTTGTTGTTTGTTTAATAATAAGATTTGGAAGTGGTTTCAGTGTCTGTTCTTGTAGTATTGATTTTCTATTCATGGTACTTTGTAAAAGAAAGAAATTTTTATCTGTGTGGTTTTTTGATTGAACAAATTATGATGTCAAAAGGGAAACTTAATTTTCATTATCCATTAACAGGGATATTTTCTTATGAAGGATGGGAGAGTAAAATGGAAAAACGTTATTTAACTTTAATCAGGTGTTTGGGTTTCTTAAGATTATTTTTCTGAATTTAAAATAAGATAAATAATAAAAATTATTTTATTTTCAGCATCCATGCAATTGAGAGACGAGCTCTGCCAGAGTTCTTTAATGGAAAGAACAAATCCAAAACTCCAGAAGTGTGAGTACAACAGAACCATTATTTTGTGGTTAATAATAGAAAGAACAAATCCAAAACTCCAGAAGTGTGAGTACAACAGAACCATTATTTTGTGGTTAATAATAGAAAGAACAAATCCAAAACTCCAGAAGTGTGAGTACAACAGAACCATTATTTTGTGGTTAATAATAGAAAGAACAAATCCAAAACTCCAGAAGTGTGAGTACAACAGAACCATTATTTTGTGGTTAATAATAGAAAGAACAAATCCAAAACTCCAGAAGTGTGAGTACAACAGAACCATTATTTTGTGGTTAATAATAGAAAGAACAAATCCAAAACTCCAGAAGTGTGAGTACAACAGAACCATTATTTTGTGGTTAATAATAGAAAGAACAAATCCAAAACTCCAGAAGTGTGAGTACAACAGAACCATTATTTTGTGGTTAATAATAGAAAGAACAAATCCAAAACTCCAGAAGTGTGAGTACAACAGAACCATTATTTTGTGGTTAATAATAGAAAGAACAAATCCAAAACTCCAGAAGTGTGAGTACAACAGAACCATTATTTTGTGGTTAATAATAGAAAGAACAAATCCAAAACTCCAGAAGTGTGAGTACAACAGAACCATTATTTTGTGGTTAATAATAGAAAGAACAAATCCAAAACTCCAGAAGTGTGAGTACAACAGAACCATTATTTTGTGGTTAATAATAGAAAGAACAAATCCAAAACTCCAGAAGTGTGAGTACAACAGAACCATTATTTTGTGGTTAATAATAGAAAGAACAAATCCAAAACTCCAGAAGTGCGAGTACAACAGAACCATTATTTTGTGGTTAATAATAGAAAGAACAAATCCAAAACTCCAGAAGTGTGAGTACAGCAGAACCATTATTTTGTGGTTGAACGAAATTATAATGTTATAATTGTGAAGTTAGCATAATAGAAAGAACAAATCCAAAACTCCAGAAGTGTGAGTACAACAGAACCATTATTTTGTGGTTGAACGAAATTATAATGTTATAATTGTGAAGTTAGCATAATAGAAAGAACAAATCCAAAACTCCAGAAGTGTGAGTACAACAGAACCATTATTTTGTGGTTGAACGAAATTATAATGTTATAATTGTGAAGTTAGCATAATAAGCTATTATGAATATGGAATCCTAGGGCCAAAGAAACATTAATTTCACTTGGTATATTTAATTGTTTATTTGGTTAAGATATGTTTAAAGTCATTACAGTTTTTGTGAAGAAAACTTTTCTAGGTGATTGAGTTTGATTGTGTACTTTTATTACATTTCATTCAGTGGAAAGTGATTATCAGTTTTTTTTCATAACCCTCTAGTAATTTCACATTGTAAGTTCTATTGCACTAATGACACATTGCACAAAAAGGTTAAAAACAAACTAAAATAATTTTAATTAATATGCATAAAGTTTTTAAATTATTTACAAACAGATGTTGAATAACAGAAGTGATTTCAAATTATATTTTTGGATATTGTTATTGTTGCTCAGATATTTGTATTCAGTATTGATTGTTATTATCCTTACTACAGGTACATCGCTTACAGAAATTTTATGATAGATACATATCGACTAAATCCAACAGAATACGTCACAGTTACTGCATGCCGTCGTAATCTAGCTGGTGACGTTTGTGGAATTATGAGGTAAGTAGTTATATTTTGGATTGGTACTGTTTGTGGGCTTGCTTTTTGGCTAACAATGTTTGTAGATCCATGAGGTAAGTAGTTACCTCTTGGTTTGGTGGTGTTTGTGAAGTAATGAGGTAAATAGTTACCTCTTGGTCTGGTGATGTTTGTGGAGTTGTGTCTTAAGTAGTTGCATCTTGGTCTGGTGGTGTTTGTGGAGTCATAAGGTAAGTGGTTACATTTGGAACTTTGAAACAATTTATAGTTCCAATCACAAACAAGAAACTTTAGCCATTGTTTAGAAGAATAACCAATCAGCTTTTTCTCTTTGTGATTAAATGTGTATTCTGCATGGTTCTATACATATTAAATGTGTATTCTGCATGGTTCTATACATATTAAATGTGTATTCTGCATGGTTCTATACATTTTCTGGTTAAAATATAAAGTAATATTGTATTGTTCTAAGATGCTGAACTTGTGTGTTTCACAATATTATAAGTGAAAAATACTCATCTATCATTCTTGTTTGGGTGTTAAATAGAAGTACAGTTTAACAACAGTTTTATTACACTCCAATAATTTCCTAGTTTTTATTATTTGACAGGGTACATGCCTTCTTGGAGCAATGGGGACTGATAAACTACCAAGTGGATGCTGATAGTAGACCTACTCCCATGGGTCCTCCGTCAACGTCTCATTTCCACGTTCTGGTAGATACACCTTCTGGGCTGCAGCCTATCAATCCACCTCGAACACAACAAGTAGGTATTATTGTGAGTGGAGTGTGTTGGTCACCCACCTCAAACACAGCAAGCAGTTTTTGTTTTAGTGAGGAAAGTATTTAGGTTACTCATCCCAAATACAGCCACTTGAAGTTGATTCCTGTACTTGTTTAGGGGACTTCTTAGAAAAGTGTTTGTATTTTCAGTTTACCTTCTCTGTGTTCTGAACATCAACCTATAAGTTTGCCGTGTGTGGTGAACCATGAAGGAGAGAATCCTGGTGGTTGAGTGGCGTCTAGAATGCTGCAACACACTGCCGTAACTATGAATTCCTGTTGATGGATGGTTTTTCCCCTGAATCAGTCAGTGGGTTCTGTTAGAGTAGGGTCAACTGAGTACCAGTGTTGGGCATTCTCAGTGTCAGATGCTGATGATTGGGTATAGTGTACAGTTATTTATTGATGCCCTCAGTCATCACAATCTATTTTTACTGACAAAGATCTGCCCACTAAACCCAGGGTAGGATCCATGGAGGTTGATAGGCCTCCTAGTCAAGAAAAATGGTGTAGTTGCCCAGTTTTCCTTCTTGTATATAACAGTGGTCTCCTTTAATACAGTTAAACTGTCATGGTTTCTGTTATAATCTGAATCACATTAAGGCCCTGATTGATTCTTATTATCTTGTATGTCTTTCCTTCAGGAAACACTTCTGAAACTTGCATATACTGTCCCTTTTTGACAGTTTTTTTTTATGCCGGAATGATGGATTGTGCGATGGATGAGTGCATGGTGGGGTGGTGCTGCTTGTTGACTAGCACATGCCCTCTTTGTCTGTGCTGCTCGATACACCTTTGAGGCTGTATCCATCCATATATCCTTGGGTTGTACCATCACTGTTTGTTCTCTCTGCCTGTGCCCCCTTTTCATCTTGGGAGACAGTCCATTTTGGGGTTGTGCTGATATTGATGGGAGGTGTTTCATCTGTGCTATTGGATCACATCCTATTTTCAGCACTGGTTCTTTTACATGTTTTCATATACATAGTCAGTCTTTTGTGTCTGTTGATTTGTTTGCCTGTTCTCCTTCACTTTCCCCTTCAGATGAGAAAAAGTATTTTTAATCTTAACATCAAAATTAGCTTGCACATATGCTGTTCAAATCAAATACTCTGTATTCATGGACAAATCTTCTTTTACTTTATTAAAACACTTCACAAAAAGTATTATTTTTTGTATGTGAAAGACTTATACTGTTTACTGAAAGACTGCCAAATATTATGGAGATATAAACACTATATTAAAAGTTAGAAGTATTAGATCTGTAAAGAAATTAAAGTGAGATCAAGTGGTCAGTCAGTTTAATCGAGCCCATTTTTGCATGTCAAGGCCATGTTATCCCATTTGCTGACTCGCATTCAATATTTTATTCAGCTATTATTTCATTGGGTTTGCTATCAAACTATAGATTCTAATTCATATTTCCATAACACACATCATTTAATTTCTTAATTCAGAAATAGATACTTAAAGAAAGTATAGTCATCGATTTTTGTGTCACATGGTATATTGAATGCAGCACTGGTTCAAATTGTTTTTTCTTATGTGAAAATATAAAGTCTGTAGTTTTATATAAATTGGAAACAAAGTACCGATATTTAAAAGCTAAAATATAAAATAAAACTTCCTATCTTTTCCATATGATGAGATATCACTAATGTACTAAATCAAACAAAGTATCTTCTCCCTTACTCATCTCCTTTGATTTTTGGAAACAGATCTTGTATACACTGAATTCTACATGTGAATAACCAATCAAAAGCCAGTTTATAATATACTAGTCCTCTAAAACACAGTTAAGACAATTCACTTTGTAAAGGCCCATCCCACCATGGCTTGTTATAGTCTTCAAATGTGACCTATCTTTAAGTCATCTGAGAAAAGCAGATACTCCTGATTGGAAGTACCGTCTTTTATTTACTGAACATCTTTCAAACCATCCTTCCATTCCTGTTTATACAAATGGTTCAAAATCAGGTGACTGTGTGGGTCCTGTCGTGGTTTGTTGTGGTTCAATGGTTGCTCACAGAATTCCCTCTTCAGCTTCTGTGTTCACTACTGAACTGTACGCCATTTTTCTTGCCCTGCTCACATAGAAGCTAAGCAGTACTCAAATTTTACTAGTTATACTGACTTGCTTAGTACTCGACTGGCCCTAGAATCACTTCACATTAGTTCACACCCTGCTCTTGCCAATATTCAAATCTGATTATCTCATTTCTCTTTAACATCTACTTCTATCCAATTTTCCTGTATACCAGGCATTGTTGGTATTCACAGGAACGAGCTTGCCGACACTGCAGCTAAATCTGTCTGCTCTGGCATTATCACCTCTGTGCCTGTTCCATCGTGGACAATGGTCCTGTATTCAGGTTTCGGCTCGTGCCAGTTGGCAGTCGACTTGGAGTGTGCAATGCAAAACAAGCTTTTCCAAATAAAACCCTATATTGGACTTTGGCCGTCTTGCTTCCGTGAGGTTCAGAAAGAGGAAGTTGTTTTAACTAGACTACGCATTGGTCACAGTTTTTAACTCATCATTTTCTTTTATCTGGAACTGATGCACCAGTGTGTAGTTTGTGTAACACTCAGATCACAATAAGTCATATTGTACTTTCTTGTCATCATTATGACTCTCAACAACAGCATCATTTTAAACATGTTCTGTCCCTAGGTTTATCTGTAAAGTTAAACAGTGTTATTAGTGATAGTGACACTGTCTACATTAGAAATGTTTTTAGTTTCTTAAAGGCCATTAATCGTTTTAATGCTATTCAAGGTTTTTTAATTTATACATTAGACCTTTTTTAATGTGATTGCCTTTTAAGAATCAAAGTACATCTAGTTTGATTTCAAATTAAAAAATGGCCGTAACATTAAATAACTCAAAACCAGGACTGGAAAGGCCAACTTCAGCTGTGTAACTCTGATGTTTGAACTACCCATTAGTTAACCTGGCAAGTTATAATTAAAATTTTGCTACAAGTCTTTTAAAACTTGTATTACTTTACTTTCTGAAAATGGCCATAATGTCAAATAACTCAAAACCAGGACTGGAAAGGCCAACTTTAGGTGACTAACAGTGGTTATTGAACTTACCTGTTAGTCTTCCTGGTGAGTTATGATAATTACAGTTATGTTACAGAAAGTCCTTTACAACTTGTGTAACTGTAGTTTTTCTCTTACCACTGAAGACTAGATGTAAAAATTGGATTTAATGTTATTTATATTTTTAATTCAAAAATTAAACTTTTTTGTTTTACCTTAGTTTACTTTTATGAATTTTATTAATTTTACTATAATTTAACTTTTTACCGGATGTTTAGTGTAGATAGCCTTGTTGCTTTGCACCATAAAACACCAAACCAACCAACCCACCTTGTAAAGACTAAAGGTCAGTTTTATGTTCTTAGATACAATAAGAGGAATGCATGTGCCATATCATTGTGACTTCTATCTTAGCCAGCAATGGCTGAAAGGTCAATGTAATAAATATATATTAATGTATAATTTATGATAATTTCAAATTAAGTAATTTTATTTTCCAGTTGTAATCTGTAGTCAATCTAGAAAGAAAAAATAATTTGTATTTCCTAATTTTTTTTATAGTAGTTACAAGATTGGTCAAAGTGTCCAATGTCATAGTGAAATAACAGATAAATTATAAAGTTTTTCTTAAAAAACATTTGGTAACTATTTAGAGGTTGTATAAAATTTAACATGTGAAAAGTATTTTCAATCTTAAAATGAAAATTACTCTGCATATTGCTTGATCAACATTCTGAGAAAAATTTATGAGAAGACCTTTAATTGAAATGTCTTAATACTTAATTATTTTTGTTTTACAAATGCCTTGTTGTGTTTACTAATAACCTGCAAAACTTTGTAAACATATGCATACATTACTAAAAAATCATAGTATAAATACTGTTATGGATACTTTAGTGGTTATGAGCTGGGTAGATTTTGCTTAACCCATTATGAAAGTGTAAACTGAGTTTGGTAGGAAAGTACCAAATTAGATCCAAAGATTTCTAATTATTGTCCAAGTGCTTTCACTAGCTGTCTCTGTGAGATCTTTGAGAGGATGGTTAATGCTCATCTTGTTTAGTTTCTTAAATCAAGCAACCAACCTCTCACCCTCCCAGTGTTGGTTCTGTTAACCGTGTTCTGTCAGGGACCACTGATTTGATATGAATCTACAATCACTTAAACATTCCTCCTGACTTCTATGATATCTTATGAAGATACATCATTTTGTGGAACCTCTTCTCCTGGGTTGCTTGGACATCTACCCATATTTATTCATAACCTTTCAATAGACAGATGATTCCAAGTCCCTAAGGCCTGTGTATCAAGATTAATGCTATCAGTGTGCAACATTTTATTACTGTTGCAAACAGCTTCTATGCTGATGACATGTTGGTAATTGAACATGGTGTTTGTTGAGTAGCAGTTTCAAAATGTACTCAATCTCTTGTGGAAGTGGACCACAGAAAACAGTTTTACCTTTCTCCAAAAACGTGTGCATGCACTTTTGCTAACAGTGGGGTTTACATCCGATCTCAAGCTCATTATCAGTGATGCTGTTCTTCCCCTGGTCCCTGCAGCATAGTTCTTGTGCTTATTCTTGACCATAATCTTACTTTTGTTTCTCACATTGAGCAGATAAGCATAAAGTGTATGAGAATCCTGATACATCCTCTGTGTTTTTTCTTCCACCTCTTAGGGAGCACATCAATATTCTGTGCTCAAGATCTATCATGCCCTCATTCAATCCAAACTGGACTGTGGGTTTGTAGTTATACCTGGACAACAGCCTTGAAAATCTTTTTTCCCCATTCATGATCTGGGGCTTTTGCTGTGCATGGGGGCTTTCTGCACTTCCCTAATCTAGAGTTTGTACATTGAGTCCCATAAACCTCTTCTTCATTTCTGTCATTTGCAGTTTTGTGCATTATATTATCAAGCTTCAATCCTTACCACAGCATTCCACCTGGAGTTGTCTTTCTTCATCAGTGGAGTATGCTCTTTCAGAATGGATGGTTTGCAATTTCATTGTTTATGGTTTGTATCCCCATGCAACTGGCCACATTGGTTCTGTCATTCACTGTCCTCATAATAGCTTATTAACATCACCACCTGTTACTTTTTTTTTAGTTGTCTGAGGAAGATGGATACTCCCAATTGGAAGTGCCATCTTCTGTTTTCTATACATCTATTTCCATTTAAACAGGTGATTCTGTGGACTCTGCCATGGTTTGTTGTGGCTTGGTGGTTGCTAACAGGAACCCCTCTACAGCTTTTGTGTTCAGTACAGAGTTATATGTCATTTCTCTTGCCCTGGTATCACACAGAAGCTATACATTACACTACTGGTCTTAGAATTACTTCATGTCAAGTTTTGTCAATATTCATTAACAACTGGCCCATTTTTCTCTATCTTACATTACCATCTAGTTTTTCTGGATACTAGACAATATCAGTATTTGAGGGAATGAACTCGGTGACACCACAGCTAAGTCCTTTTGCTGTGGTACTATTACTGCAGGCCTGTCCTATATACAAAGACTAAGACTACAGTCCTGTGTTCAAGGTTTGGCTTCACGCTAGCTGGCAGTCAACTTTGAATGACCAGTGTGGTAACAAGGTTTTCCAGATCAAACCTTCTGTTGCCCTTTGGCTGTCTTGTTTTCATAAGGATTGGAAGGTAGAAGTTTTCCTGGATATGATGCACTTAAGTTTTTACCTGCTTTTTTAATTTTCTTTGGTATTTACTTTGATTTATTTGATAATGATATTAATTTTACTTTTTTTAATTGGTTGTTTGGTGCAGATAGCCTAGTACTGTACAGTTTTGTAAACACATCAGTATGTTGTGTGTATAATCCTTGTATTAAACACATTGGTATGTTGTGTGTATAATCCTTGTATTAAACACATCAGTGTGCAGTGTATATAATCCTTGTATTAAACACATCAGTGTGCAGTGTATATAATCCTTGTATTAAACACATCAGTATGCAGTGTATATAATCCTTGTACTAAACACATCAGTATGCAGTGTATATAATCCTTGTATTAAACACATCAGTGTGCAGTGTATATAATCCTTGTATTAAACACATCAGTGTGCAGTGTATATAATCTTTGTATTAAACACATCAGTGTGCAGTGTATATAATCCTTGCATTAAACACATCAGTGTGCAGTGTATATAATCCTTGCATTAAACACATCAGTGTGCAGTGTATATAATCTTTGCATTAAACACATCAGTGTGCAGTGTATATAATCCTTGTATTAAACACATCAGTGTGCAGTGTATATAATCTTTGCATTAAACACATCAGTGTGCAGTGTATATAATCTTTGTATTAAACACATCAGTGTGCAGTGTATATAATCCTTGTATTAAACACATCAGTGTGCAGTGTATATAATCCTTGTATTAAACACATCAGTGTGCAGTGTATATAATCCTTGCATTAAACACATCAGTGTGCAGTGTATATAATCCTTGTATTAAACACATCAGTGTGCAGTGTATATAATCCTTGTATTAAACACATCAGTGTGCAGTGTATATAATCTTTGTATTAAACACATCAGTGTGCAGTGTATATAATCCTTGTATTAAACACATCAGTGTGCAGTGTATATAATCCTTGTATTAAACACATCAGTGTGCAGTGTATATAATCCTTGCATTAAACACATCAGTGTGCAGTGTATATAATCTTTGCATTAAACACATCAGTGTGCAGTGTATATAATCCTTGTATTAAACACATCAGTGTGCAGTGTATATAATCCTTGTATTAAACACATCAGTGTGCAGTGTATATAATCCTTGCATTAAACACATCAGTGTGCAGTGTATATAATCCTTGTATTAAACACATCAGTGTGCAGTGTATATAATCCTTGTATTAAACACATCAGTGTGCAGTGTATATAATCCTTGTATTAAACACATCAGTGTGCAGTGTATATAATCTTTGTATTAAACACATCAGTGTGCAGTGTATATAATCCTTGTATTAAACACATCAGTGTGCAGTGTATATAATCCTTGTATTAAACACATCAGTGTGCAGTGTATATAATCCTTGCATTAAACACATCAGTGTGCAGTGTATATAATCTTTGCATTAAACACATCAGTGTGCAGTGTATATAATCCTTGTATTAAACACATCAGTGTGCAGTGTATATAATCTTTGCATTAAACACATCAGTGTGCAGTGTATATAATCTTTGTATTAAACACATCAGTGTGCAGTGTATATAATCCTTGTATTAAACACATCAGTGTGCAGTGTATATAATCCTTGTATTAAACACATCAGTGTGCAGTGTATATAATCCTTGTATTAAACACATCAGTGCGCAGTGTATATGATCCTTGTATTGAACACATCAGTGTGCAGTGTATATGATCCTTGTATTGAACACATCAGTGTGCAGTGTATATAATCCTTGTATTAAACACATCAGTATGTTGTGTAGAATCCTTGTATTAAACACATCAGTATGTTGTGTAGAATCCTTGTACTGTACAGTTGAAGTGAACATATCAGTGTGTAGTAAGTATGTGATTGTACTGTAAGGTAATAAATACATCAATGTGTAGTATGTGATTGTACTGTAATGTTGTATTAAATAAGTCAATGTGCAGTAAATACTATTCTCATACTTCCTTAGCCAAGTGCAGCTCAGCAAATGCTGAACTTAGATAAAAATAAAGAAAACGGTGACACCAAATCAGAAGAAAAAACATCAACACCTCCCATTGGTGACAATTTTGGCTTGAGGCTTGACCAGTATGCAAAGAAGAATGCATACATGAAGGTAGATAATTGAATGAAACACTTTTATTTACTTAACATTTATTTCATTTAAGATTATTCCAGTAATTTTCACAATTTAATTAAATTTCCAATTTAAGATATACCTTCAATAACATTACAAGTCAAATAATTAAATACCAAAAATGGTTTTCAGACATTAGGTTTTTTTCCCTTGTTATTACCAAGTGATTTGCAGATATTTTTAGGCTATTAAATGTAATGTAACTTTGGAAGAGCATGCAAGTCTTAAGGTACTCAGTATAACTGATAACTTAATTACTGGAATGTTGGCAGATGAGATGTTTTATAAATATTAGAATTTGGAAATGTAAAGGAAGTCTGAAATGTGGTAGTAATGTTCATTCACAGAACAAAGCAGCAGCAACCATTTCCCGAGAATGGACAGAACAAGAAACTTTGCTCCTGTTAGAAGCCTTGGAGATGTACAAGGATGACTGGAACAAGGTGTGCGAACATGTCGGCAGTCGTACCCAGGACGAGTGTATCCTCCACTTCCTGAGATTACCAATTGAAGATCCTTACTTGGAGGACCCTGCTTGTGGTGGGGGAGCTTTAGGTGAGATGTGAAGGGCCAGTTTTAGATCTCAGGAAAACTTGCTTAGCATTTTTACATTGGTTTTCTCATGTTGACAGATACAAAGTGTTTTAGTTTTACTAGTTTAATTATATGTGTAACTGTTAAAGGCTTGTTTGTCAGTCTTTTTGTGAAAAAAAATGCAGAAATATGAACTGGAGTATACACATATATTACACTAATTGAAAATATTTCTCTATAGGGCCATTGGCTTATCAACCCATTCCATTTTCTAAGGCTGGAAATCCAATTATGTCTACTGTGGCATTCTTAGCTTCAGTCGTTGACCCTCGTGTTTCCTCAGCAGCTGCTAAGGCTGCCATGGGTGAGTTTTGTTTACATTTTAAACAGATAGGTAGGAATTAAATGTGAAATAACTCTTTGCCTGTAGTATATCTGTGACAGAGACATTTACTAAGATAAATTCTTTATAAAAGTGACGGATAACCTAAAGATTACATGTGCAAGGTGATCATTGTCACTGCATATTAAATACTAAAGAACTTTGTGTGAAGAGACCACCAATACAGAATATATATAGAAAACTAAATATAACTGGTAGATAATGTAGTGTAAAACTATATACCACTGTTAGATAATGTAGCATAAAACTGTATATCACTGTTAGATAATGTAGTATATAAAACTATATATCACTGTTAGATAATGTAGTATAAAACTATATACCACTGTTAGATAATGTAGTATAAAACTATATATCACTGTTAGATAATGTAGTATAAAACTATATACCACTGTTAGATAATGTAGTATAAAACTATATATCACTGTTAGACAGTGTAGTGTAAAACTATATATCACTATTAGATAATGTTGTATATAAAACTATATCCCACTGTTAGATAATGTAGTATAAAACTATATACCACTGTTAGATAATGTAGTATATAAAACTATATATCACTGTTAGATAATGTAGTATAAAACTATATACCACTGTTAGATAATGTAGTATAAAACTATATACCACTGTTAGATAATGTAGTATAAAACTATATACCACTGTTAGATAATGTAGTATAAAACTATATACCACTGTTAGATAATGTAGTATAAAACTATATATCACTGTTAGATAATGTAGTATAAAACTGTATACCACTGTTAGATAATGTAGTGTAAAACTGTATACCACTGTTAGATAATGTAGTGTAAAACTGTATACCACTGTTAGATAATGTAGTATAAAACTGTATACCACTGTTAGATAATGTAGTGTAAAACTATATATCACTGTTAGACAGTGTAGTATAAAACTATATATCACTGTTAGATAATGTAGTATAAAACTATATATCACTGTTAGATAATGTAGTATAAAACTATATATCACTGTTAGATAATGTAGTATAAAACTATATATCACTGTTAGATAATGTAGTATAAAACTGTATACCACTGTTAGATAATGTAGTATAAAACTGTATATCACTGTTAGATAATGTAGTATAAAACTGTATACCACTGTTAGATAATGTAGTATAAAACTGTATATCACTGTTAGATAATGTAGTATAAAACTATATATCACTGTTAGATAATGTAGTGTAAAACTATATATCACTGTTAGATAATGTAGTGTAAAACTATATATCACTGTTGGATAATGTAGTGTAAAACTATATATCACTGTTAGATAATGTTGTATATAAAACTATATATCACTGTTAGATAATGTAGTGTAAAACTATATATCACTGTTAGATAATGTAGTATAAAATTATATGCACTGTTAGATAATGTAGTATAAAACTATATATCACTGTTGGATAATGTAGTGTAAAACTATATATCACTGTTAGATAATGTAGTATAAAATTATATGCACTGTTAGATAATGTTGTATATAAAACTATATATCACTGCTAGATAATGTAGTATAAAACTATATGTCACTTTTAGATAATGTGGTATAAAACTATATGTCACTGTTAAATAATGTAGTATAAAACTATATGTCACTGTTAGATAATGTAGTATAAAACTATATGTCACTGTTGGATAATGTAGTATAAAACTATATATCACTGTTGGATAATGTAGTATAAAACTATATCTCACTGTTAGATAATGTAGTATAAAACTATATCTCACTGTTAGATAATGTAGTATAAAACTATGTCACTGTTAGATAATGTAGTGTAAAACTATATACCACTGTTAGATAATGTAGTGTAAAACTGTATACCACTGTTAGATAATGTAGTATAAAACTGTATACCACTGTTAGATAATGTAGTGTAAAACTATATATCACTGTTAGACAGTGTAGTATAAAACTATATATCACTGTTAGATAATGTAGTATAAAACTGTATATCACTGTTAGATAATGTAGTATAAAACTATATATCACTGTTAGATAATGTAGTATGAAACTGTATATCACTGTTAGATAATGTAGTGTAAAACTATATATCACTGTTAGATAATGTAGTATAAAACTGTATACCACTGTTAGATAATGTAGTATAAAACTGTATATCACTGTTAGATAATGTAGTATAAAACTGTATACCACTGTTAGATAATGTAGTATAAAACTGTATATCACTGTTAGATAATGTAGTATAAAACTATATATCACTGTTAGATAATGTAGTGTAAAACTATATATCACTGTTAGATAATGTAGTGTAAAACTATATATCACTGTTGGATAATGTAGTGTAAAACTATATATCACTGTTAGATAATGTTGTATATAAAACTATATATCACTGTTAGATAATGTAGTATAAAACTATATATCACTGTTAGATAATGTAGTATAAAACTATATATCACTGTTAGATAATGTAGTATAAAACTATACATCACTGTTAGATAATGTAGTATAAAACTGTATACCACTGTTAGATAATGTAGTATAAAACTGTATATCACTGTTAGATAATGTAGTATGAAACTGTATATCACTGTTAGATAATGTAGTGTAAAACTATATATCACTGTTAGATAATGTAGTATAAAACTGTATACCACTGTTAGATAATGTAGTATAAAACTGTATATCACTGTTAGATAATGTAGTATAAAACTGTATACCACTGTTAGATAATGTAGTATAAAACTGTATATCACTGTTAGATAATGTAGTATAAAACTATATATCACTGTTAGATAATGTAGTGTAAAACTATATATCACTGTTAGATAATGTAGTGTAAAACTATATATCACTGTTGGATAATGTAGTGTAAAACTATATATCACTGTTAGATAATGTTGTATATAAAACTATATATCACTGTTAGATAATGTAGTGTAAAACTATATATCACTGTTAGATAATGTAGTATAAAATTATATGCACTGTTAGATAATGTAGTATAAAACTGTCACTGCTAGATAATGTAGTATAAAACTATATGTCACTTTTAGATAATGTGGTATAAAACTATATGTCACTGTTAAATAATGTAGTATAAAACTATATGTCACTGTTAGATAATGTAGTATAAAACTATATATCACTGTTGGATAATGTAGTATAAAACTATATATCACTGTTGGATAATGTAGTATAAAACTATATCTCACTGTTAGATAATGTAGTATAAAACTATGTCACTGTTAGATAATGTAGTATAAAACTATATATCACTGTTAGATAATGTTGTTTGTAACTGTATATCACTGTTAGATAATGTTGTTTGTAACTGTATATCACTGTTAGATAATGTTGTTTGTAACTGTATATCACTGTTAGATAATGTTGTTTGTAACTGTATATCACTGTTAGATAATGTAGTATAAAACTGTATATCACTGTTAGATAATGTTGTTTATAACTATATATCACTGTTAGATAATGTAGTATAAAACTGTATATCACTGTTAGATAATGTTGTTTATAACTATATATCACTGTTAGATAATGTGTATAACTATATATCACTGTTAGATAATGTTGTGTATAACTATATATCACTATTAGATAATGTGGTATAAAACTGTATATCACTGTTAGATAATGTAGTATAAAACTGTATACCACTGTTAGATAATGTGGTATAAAACTGTATATCACTGTTAGAAAATGTTGTGTATAACTATATATCACTACTTGAAATTAGTGTGAAGCTGAAGACCAGTGATAGAGAGAATGTTGTGAAGCTGTGTTGTCCTGGTTCTGTATTATATCTGTCTGTTTTATGTACAGTACATTTGTGTTTATGTGGTTCTTTCAGTGTGTCTTTCTGTCTCAGGCTAGTTAAATATTCATATATAAGGATGTCCTTCCCTGATTGATTTTTTTTCTTTGCATCAGAGGAATTTGCAAAGATTAAAGATGAAGTTCCATCAGCTCTCTTGGATGCTCATATACGAAATGTTGAAGCAGCTGCTACAGATGGGAATGCTGATCCAAAGGCTGGACTTTCTGTTACAGGAATTGCAGGTACTGGTGAGAAAGAAGGTGAGCTGAAAGTATCAGGTTCAAACTGAATACTTCAGAAAAAATTTGTTTACTCACATGGTTATTTAAGCAACATAAATGAGATTTAGAATGACATTTATGTATTGACTTCCAGTATATGAGTGTTTCACTTAAAAGTGTTGTGTATAGAGATTTGTCTAACTAGACAAACATCTCAACTTTTTTTCACCTTCAGAGTTTACTTTTGAAATGGTGCAGATTTCAAATCTTGGTCAACTTGAGGTGAAAACAAAGGAATAACCTACCTGATTATTTGTGAAGTAAGAAATGTTTCTACATGAAGTTACTCATCTAAAGTTACATGTGGGACTGTTGTCCTGTCCAAATGTAGTGAGCCCATTGTTTAAAATAGCCAGAGTCTATTGTCCTATCTGAAACTAGTGGGTCAGTTATCTAAAATGACAAGGGAATGTTGGACTATTATTCTGTCCAAATGTAGTGAGCCCATTGTATAAAACAACCAAAACATGTGGAATCATTGTCCTGTCTGAAAGAAGCGGGTCAGTTGTTGGCCATTTTCCAGTCCATTTTTTGTGTGTCTGTGTTTGTGAGTAGTCTCTCACCTCTATAGTTCTGTGGTTTCTTTTGTTTAACTTTATTTACTACCCTAACCCTCTTAGCAGAGTTTCTGGCCATTCTGGCTGTAGTGTGATATAGTTTTCTTTCACTAGTAGTTTAGACATCTACTATTTATAAAGAAATGTTGTTAGCAGAATATGGATTTATTTTAGTATGAGTATTCAGAATTGTGTTTTAAGACAAGATTATTCTCATGGCTGTAGGCTGTTTTCAGAATTGTGTTTTAAGACAAGATTATTCTCATGGCTGTAGGCTGTTTTCACAATTACTTAAAAGTAAGCTCTTTAAAGTAAGTCTTTACAACTAGAATAAAATCTGTAAAAAACTTCTATTACAAACCATGAACTTTGTAGATAGATCAAAGTTTTCAGGCTGAGAACAGATTATAAAACTTTTAACGTAAAATTGAACAATTGAACATTTTGTAAATGTATTATTTCGATGATGAAATCGTCACATATTTCATTTAGAAGTTTTAAACTTAACTAGTGCACATATTAGGTTATAAATATAATCAAGGAAATGTCTAAGTATCATTTCTCTATTTCAAGTTGACTAGTACAGAACTGTCTTGTTTATTTGTTAATAAGATACTGTTTTAATTATTTTCTGTAGGAGAAGATGGAGAAGAGAGAGCAGAAAAAGAACAAAAAGATGATGTCTCAAGTCGACAGGAAGATGAACAGAGTCTAGAGTTGAAGAGAGATAAATTAGAACAAGAAAAGGTATCTCATGTATCCTATTTAAGGCTATGAATGACATACATTTTTATTGGAATATGTGAAAGGTCTCTCAGTAAGGTTTCTTCTGACAAAACAAAGATACTAAACATGTTACTACATTTAAAGGAATCCAGCAAATTTAGTAACATTGTTTGTTTAGATGGTTGTTGTTGTTTGTGGGTCATGTTCACTTAGCTGAGTTCTTTCTAGTGTATCAAGCAAACAGCTAAGGCTAGTTTGCTACAAAGCTAATGTAATTTTCTAGCTATGGCGTTGTAGCTCATAACGCCATCAGGGTTTGAAATCTAATAACAGTTTTCAACTTAGGAGGTCAGATTTCTTTGATTGATGTTTTTGACCAATTACAAGGTTTCATAGATTAATTTACTCTAATCCTTCATAATAGAATTTCACTTTGAAGATAAGGTGCTAGAGATCCCAATAGCTAATAAAATTAGATGGGTGATACATGTGCACCATGCTCAGTATTACTATTACTAATGCATAGAAATATACCTAATAAAAAAAGAAATAGGATATTGTAGACTAGTTTACTCTAATTCTACCTAAAAGGATCTGAACTGCTGTGGCTGTTGGGATTCCCTCCTGTTTAATGTTTTTTGTTATGTTGAAATATAATTGTTTTAATTGTCTGTGCACAATTTTAGCATAAATTTATAATGTTATCAAAAACTAATTACACTCTTAGTATAGATAAACCAGTTTTTACTTATGCTTTGGTGAAAAATTAACATTTTAGTAAGACAAAATGAATATAATATTTATGTAATTTTTGTTTCAACTGTATATGTTAGTAAAAATGACACTGGAGAAAGAAAGAGAAAAGGGGTGATTTAGATTCTTTTTGGTGGTAGCAAAGTTGGTCATTTTGACCAACCTTCAAAAGACAGTGGAGAAGATAAAACATGAAGTTTTAATAAAAACAAAATGTTTTTTAGAGATTAAATAAAAGAAATTTGAGGTTTTTTGCATGAAGAAAAGTATTTTTAATCTTGATATAAAAATTACTTTGTATAATGACTATCCAAAACATGTGCTTAATATATTCACAAATATTTTTTTCATTTTATTAAAGGCCTGGCATGGCCAGCTTGTTAGGACTCTTGGCTCATAATCTTAGGGTTGAGGGTTTGAAACCCTGTCACACTAAACATGCTCGCCTTATCAGCCATGGGGACGTATAATATAATATAATTGAAGTAAATAGTTTGTGTATATACAATTATAATGTCATTATGTGGAGAATTAACAGCTTATTAGTATACAGTTATACCACATATGGGGAACTAAAGTTTGTAACTTGTATATATACAACTATAATGTCCCTTGTGAAGAATTAAAGTTAATAATTTGTGTACATACAGCTATAATAGTACATATGAAGAGTTATTTTCATGGTTTCTTGTACATACAGACAGATTCAATGGACATAGATAAAAGTGCAGAAGATAGTAGTGATGAGAAAAAGGCAGAGGATAACACAATTAATGAAGATGGCGAAGAAAGTAAAAGCAGTATAACTGAGGACGACAAGAAAAAAGACATGGAGGTCCAAGACAAAACACCGGAGACAGACAGAGATCGTCTAGTTAAGGACTTCCAGCTTTCTACAGCAGCTGCTGCAGCTCTGGGAGCGGCAGCTGTTAAAGCTAAGGTAAGCTGCTATAGCGTCATCAGATGATTTATGTTTTTACATAAGGTAACCCAGTATACACTAAAACAAGTGCCATTAAATGATTTAGTTTTGGTCAAGTTTCTTCAGTTTTTTTAATAAAACCAAAAACACTGTGAGGATAATCATGTGTGTAATGAAACCAAAAACACGTTGTGAGGATAATCACGTGTGTAATGAAACCAAAAACGCGGTTTTGAGGATTATCACGTGTCTAATAAAACCAAGAAGGCCAGAGTGGCCAAGTGGGTAAGGCACTCGAATCTGTAATCCGAAGGTTACAGATTCAAATCCTCGTCTCACCAAACATTCTCGCCCTTTTAGCCATGGGGGCATTATAATGTGATGGTCAATCTCACTATTCATTGGTAAAAGAGTAGCCCAATAGTTGGTCATGGGTGGTGACAACTAGCTACCTTCTATCTAGTCTTACACATCTAAATAAGAAATGACTAGTGCAGATAGCCCTTGTGTAGCTTTGCATCAAATTTAAATTACAAACAAAACAATAAAACCAACAATACATGACCCATCCAGAGCCTAATCAATTCTAAGTTGGGCAGTAGTCCACATGTGTACAACTTTTGTACAGATCCATTCAACCATTGTTGAGAAGTCTTGCTGACAAATACACACTCGTGAGTGTAATGTAACCTCACTCACCTTGTTTGGCAGAGGTAATAAACATAGAAGAATGTTCATGGCTGTTTTTGTTTTTTTTTATATAAGTGTAGAACAGTAAATAATTTTCTTTTTTCCTTGCTCTGAAGCATTAAGACAGTTATGGAATTATATGCTTTAAAGAGTTATTAGTTTTATATATCATAAAGCACATTTCCATGTCTTTAGTTTACTAAGGTACTCAGAGTGACTTATAATCAAGTATACTGGATTTCTTCCCCACCTTAGCATCTAGCATCAGTTGAAGAGAGGAAGATCAAGTCCTTAGTGGCACTGTTGGTCGAAACCCAAATGAAGAAACTAGAAATCAAATTAAGGCACTTTGAGGAGCTGGAAGCCATAATGGACAGAGAACGAGAAACCGTAAGTTTGAATGTAATGTCTTCCTATAGTTGGAAAAGTTAGTAACTGGTGATGCTAGTTAAAACACTAACTGTTTTAATGATTTTAAGATATAACACAGAAACTGTTCCTGTTAGTGGGTATTATGTTCATATTCTGAAGTAATCAAGCTGAACACAATTACTGGGTATTATGTTCATATTCTGAAGTAATTAAACTGAGTACAGTTAGTGGGTATTATGTTATTATTTTAAAGTAATTGAACTTTTGTTTCAGTTGGAGTACCAACGGCAACAGTTGATTCAAGAGCGACAACAGTTTCACATGGAACAGCTTCGAGCAGCAGAGTTCCGGGCCAGACAACAGGCTCATGCCATGTTAGCCTCACAACAAGGAGGGTCAACTCATGGCGACTCTGGTCATGGGGCTGAGCCAGCAAGTACCCTGGCAGGTCAGTTATCGAGCCATTTATGACCCCCTTTCAGCACACACGAGATATGCTTTGGTGTCTCAGGCCTCGACTCCGGCTCAACCCCTAACATTCCTCAAGGGCCCCAGCCACCTCAGCAACAAGTACAAGCTCCCACCCCTGCAACTGCCTCCCAACTTGTAGGTCCACCTTCTGCAACCCTTAATACTACATCTGCACCACCTTTGCTAAACCAGCCACCTCCTTTACATGTCCCTCCTGCAACTTCCCAGCAAATACCAGTTACATCTCCAAGCCCAAGTATCCCTCCACAGTCTTCTACTTCCGTTCCAACAATTTCATCCAATGTAAATGCTCCCCAGTATCCCAATACTAGTGTACCTCCACAAGGAGTTCCACATCCTCCTCAGATGGCTCCAAACATGGCTCCTTCATATCAGCTCCAAAGGCCTCATCCTATGAATGTCACTGGCCATTTCTCGCCCCATCATGGCCCTCAACCAGTATCTGGTCAGCCCTCATATCCTCATGACATTCCCCATCATATGCCTCCAGGGGGTGGTTATCGTCATCCAATCCCAAGTAACATACCTCCAGCATCAGGACCACATACCCCAGGTAAGAGTAAAGTGGATTCTCAAGTCTTTAACTAGAATAAATATGGTACATTACTGTTTCTTTCTTCTTGATATAAATTGTGTACAGTTCATGTTTTGTTAGATCTGTCTTCCAAAATGAAGAAATCAAAATTATACTTAGCTGTTCAAATTACTGAGAAGTTGTCTAGAAGTATGTAGATAAATTTTTAAAGGTTCTAAGTTTTAACCTGCTAGAGTTTAAAATTCTCTTCTTGTTTAATTAATGTAGTTTTTAAGTAGTATGAATTTCACTGCTATAAAAAGTACTGAAATATTAATTGGAACATTGTTTATCAGTAATAACTTACAACCTAAATTGTGACATCTGTTGACATCATTGCTGACCACACACTTATTGTGGAGTAACTAATGGAGGCAACTTGTTTATTTTGACTGTTTGTCTATTTTTTATTGCTTACTATTATTCTTAAATAATTAGTGTTATTGGACACTTGACTTTCTGTTATTAATAAGGTAATCACTGCTCTAACTTGTACTGTTTAACGTCACTGTCCACAGAATGCCAGAGACGAAAGAGTAGAGGTATACCAGAGATACTCAATAGTATGTATTATTATGCACAGAATGCCAGAGACGAAAGAGTAGAGGTATACCAGAGATACTCAGTAGTATGTATTATTATGCACAGAATGCCAGAGACGAGAGAGTAGAGGTATACCAGAGATACTCAATAGTATGTATTATTATGCACAGAATGCCAGAGACGAGAGAGTAGAGGTATACCAGAGATACTCAATAGTATGTATTATTATGCACAGAATGCCAGAGACGAGAGAGTAGAGGTATACCAGAGATACTCAATAGTATGTATTATTATGCACAGAATGCCAGAGACGAGAGAGTAGAGGTATACCAGAGATACTCAATAGTATGTATTATTATGCACAGAATGCCAGAGACGAAAGAGTAGAGGTATACCAGAGATACTCAATAGTATGTATTATTATGAGTGGACATTAAAAACTAAATGTTGTATAGGTATCAGATCATGCTGTATACATCACAAAGAAATGAACAGTTACAACGTTTAGCTCTTGCTATATCATTCAGATGTTGGTTTTGTACCTTAGTGTTATTGTGAAACTGTCAGTAACATCACACAGTGTCTTTGTTATATTGTACAGATGTTTGTTTTATAGCTCCATGTTACGTCGTGTAGTTCATTGTATCAGATGTTAGTTTTGTAGCTCTACATTATCAAGAGACCAACAGTCACAGCATGTGGCTATTGCTTTATCAGACAGATGTTGGTTTTGCATATGTATGTTATCAAGAAACTGACAGTCACATGGTGTAACTACTTTGTTATATCGTATAGAAATTGATTTTATAGTGTTGTGTTATCAAGAGACTGACAGTCACATGGTGTAACTACTTTGTTATATTGTATAGAAATTGATTTTATAGTGTTGTGTTATCAAGAGACTGACAGTCACATCTGTGGCTCCTTTACTATGTATGGCAGGTGTTTGTTTTGTAATGATACAATATTAATAAAAACGTAGTCATGTCATGTGGCATGTAATTCTGTTGCATCATGAGACAGATTTCTGTCTACAAATTATTATTGTGTTATTATTTCCCAAAGTCTAACACCTCAGTAATATACAAGTGAATTAAATTAACTTTGTTTTAAACACAATTTTAAATTGTACTTTCATCGTAACATAGTTTAACTGTTTGTTGCATGGTACAATCTTTTAGCTGTAAATGCTTTTCAAACTGTCTTTTATTGTACAGTTTTTCCCTACATCCATGTAACTTTTTTAAGTTAATGTTTCATCTTATGACACTAATTAAGGTATTGCAATTTATTTTTTACATTATGAGCCATTGTTTTACCCTGTGTCATATAATTGTTGACAATTACAGGCACGAGTTTTTGATTTAGAAAGTGGATAATAATTATTGGCTAGATTGTGTTCCTATAGTTGTAATAAACTGTTTTAATCTCTGCCTGATTTCTAGTTATGTACTTGTCTTTTAGTATCTTTATTTAAAAACTGATGACACCAGCATGTCAAATTTAGCTAGGTATACTTTCAAGACACTCTTGCCTGTAATTGTCCATAAGTTTGATTTTTTCCATCCACTAACTGGTCTTCTTTCTTTTCTTTCTCCTTCTCTCTGCACTGCAGTCCTGAACCTGGTCACAATCTCAGTAAGAGTTTTCTGTCCAAGTTTTTCCTGATAACAGTTTCTGCACTCGTCCTGTGTTTTCCTAATTAGTGTAGATGGTCATATTTATCCACCAGAGTTAACAGATGCATGAGCTGTTACTCTGAATAATGCTTGCTTGCCAAGAACTTGTATTTCAGTTTTTGTTAAATTGTGTGTAAAAAATGTTTATTGTGTGTTTTAACAGCAAGACTAAAGAAAGCATGTTTAAAATGTTAATATTAAAATATTGTGTTTACTTAACTCATGAGTTCTTTTATAGTTTATAATGATAAAATATAGATAAGTAAAAAGAAAAGAATAATTGTTTAGAAAGACTTTTCAATGAATAATCTACATTAAAACGGACTTAATATCAATAAATAATGTTTTAAGTAAATAAAATTTCGGTACCATAGTTTATTTAGCATTTATTTCATTTATGATTTTGTAAAGATATTCTTGAAATGTAATAGTTCTTTGTCAAATGTTTATAATTTTTTTATTGTAAGCTACAGGTAGTGACCAGAAGAATGGAAACACCAACCTAAAGTCCCATAATAGGATATGGGCCACCATGTGTGGTCAGTACAGCCCATACACTGTTACATATAGTATACTAGCAGGAGTAATACAACACCACACTTCCACAAGAAAGTCAATCATCTCATGCCTAGTTGATAAACATTGTCTCCAGAATATCTTGTACATACTCAATTAGGTTTAGATTGGTGACCAAGAAGGCCATGACGTATGGATAACATCAGTGCCATGTTCCTCAAACCATCAGGCAGTTACTTGTGTTCTGTGGACCATGGTATTGTCAACCTTGATTGACATCTATCTCTACAGGACATAAATTTTGTAATATGGGGTAAAAATAATAACTCAGTTCCATTACGTAACTGTTGGTGTTAAACTGGGTGAAGATACTCAGTATCATTATGTAACTACTGGAATTAACCTGGGTGAAGATAATCACTCAGTTCCATTACATAACTATTGGTGTTAACCTGGGTGAAGATACTCAGTATCATTATCTAACTATTGGCATTAACCTGGGTGAAGATAATCACTCAGTTCCATTACATAACTATTGGTGTTAAACTGGGTGAAGATACTCAGTATCATTATGTAACTATTGGCATTAACCTGGGTGAAGATAATCACTCAGTTCCATTACATAACTATTGGTGTTAAACTGGGTGAAGATACTCAGTATCATTATCTAACTATTGGCATTAACCTGGGTGAAGATAATCACTCAGTTCCATTACATAACTATTGGTGTTAAACTGGGTGAAGATACTCAGTATCATTATGTAACTACTGGAATTAACCTGGGTGAAGATAATCACTCAGTTCCATTACATAACTATTGGTGTTAACCTGGGTGAAGATACTCAGTATCATTACGTAACTATTGGCATTAACCTGGGTGAAGATAATCACTCAGTTCCATTATCTAACTATTGGCATTAACCTAGATGAAGATACTCAGTACCATTATATAACTATTGGCATTAACCTTGCCTTGTTAAGGTACGAGTGTACCCAGCCCAATACGGAAACATTAAAACCCATCATTGTTGTGATCAAGCACTAAGGCTAATAGAGTTCTTTAGGTTGGTGTCGCATGTGCACTCATCCATTTGTCAAAAACATTGTAAAGGACAGTTCAGCTGACTATATCACATTTCTTCACTAAGTAGCTTAAAGCATGAGCTCTTTTACACCATTGGATGAGCAACAGGCCACTGACAGGTGTGATCAGTAGTTTATGTATTGTAACTCCATTATGGGATCCTGTTCTATGGAGTTCTTGGCAGCCTCTTTTGATTAGACAAGCTGCTCTCACCCCAGGTTGAAGTTTGCTGTCAATTGAGCTACTTTTTCTCATCTGTTGTGCCTTGTAGTTTAAATTGACTGGCAGACATCACGATCCTAGTGTGTGTGCTTCCTCCCTCCATTGTAGTTTGCTGGTGATGCCTTTTGTTTGGAGTTACATAGTTATGTCACCTGAAACGTTGTTGCTTGTGAAACATCAGCAAGTTGAGTTTTTGTGGTCATTGGAGCTCCTTCTAAAGGACCTGTTTCAAAGTCATTGAGATCTCTTCTGGTAACCATGACTTTTTACCTATCCCTATGCAAGCTGGGATGTTAGTTTTATTATTAATGGATGAGTCACACCTGTGAATACTTGTTACCCTCATTTACCTGACATTTCCATTGTTTTGTCCACTACCTGTACATTGTCTGTTTTAAGTATAAAACAGCTTTGATGTATTTTTTGTATAGAGAAGTCTCCTTGATATTCAATCTCTGTTCAAAGTTAACAGGTGAGTATTTTGATAAACTTTATTCAGTTTTTCAAGGGTGATAAGTTCTCATCTTTCAGAAAGATTGTCAAAATATCAATGACTTTAGATACTTTTTACTGTTCTTTATTTTCATGAAAGCAGTTTGTATTGATATTCAGAAAACTCTTGACACGTTTTTCACTTAATTAACATTTTACTCCTTCCATCAGCTAATTAACATTGTAACACTTCTTATTTTACTTCTTTCATCAGTTAATTTACAGTGTAACACTTCTCATTTTACTTCTTTCATCAGTTAATTTACGGTGTAACACTTCTCATTTTACTTCTTTCATCAATTACTTTACGGTGTAACACTTCTCATTTTATTACTTCCATCAGCTATTTAACATTGTCACACTTCTCATTTTACTTGTTCCACCAGTTAATTTACAATGTAATATTTCTCAATTTCAATACATAAAGAAAGTGAACATCGTTTGTTACTGACTTAGAACATGGAACCAGTATCAATACATAAAGAAAGTCAGCATGGTTTGTTACTGACGTAGAACATGGAGCCAGTATCAATACATAAAAAAAGCAAGCATGGTTTGTTACTGACTTAGAACATGGAACCAGTATCAATACATAAAGAAAGTCAGCATGGTTTGTTACTGACGTAGAACATGGAGCCAGTATCAATACATAAAGAAAGTCAGCATGGTTTGTTACTGACGTAGAACATGGAACCAGTATCAATACATAAAGAAAGCAAGCATGGTTTGTTCTGACATAGAACATGGAACCAGTATCAGTACATAAAGAAAGTCAGCATGGTTTGTTACTGACATAGAACGTGGAACCAGTATCAGTACATAAAGAAAGTCAGCATGGTTTGTTACTGACATAGAACGTGGAACCAGTATCAGTACATAAAGAAAGTCAGCATGGTTTGTTACTGACGTAGAACATGGAACCAGTATCAATACATAAAGAAAGCAAGCATGGTTTGTTACTGACGTAGAACATGGAACCAGTATCAATACATAAAGAAAGCCAGCATGGTTTGTTACTGACGTAGAACATGGAACCAGTATCAATACATAAAGAAAGCCAGCATGGTTTGTTACTGACATAGAGCATGGAACCAGTATCAGTACATAAAGAAAGTCAGCATGGTTTGTTACTGACATAGAACGTGGAACCAGTATCAGTACATAAAGAAAGTCAGCATGGTTTGTTACTGACATAGAACATGGAACCAGTATCAATACATAAAGAAAGTCAGCATGGTTTGTTACTGACGTAGAACATGGAACCAGTATCAATACATAAAGAAAGCAAGCATGGTTTGTTACTGACGTAGAACATGGAACCAGTATCAATACATAAAGAAAGCCAGCATGGTTTGTTACTGACGTAGAACATGGAACCAGTATCAATACATAAAGAAAGCCAGCATGGTTTGTTACTGACATAGAACGTGGAACCAGTATCAGTACATAAAGAAAGTCAGCATGGTTTGTTACTGACGTAGAACGTGGAACCAGTATCAATACATAAAGAAAGTCAGCATGGTTTGTTACTGACTTAGAACATGGAACCAGTATCAATACATAAAGAAAGTCAGCATGGTTTGTTACTGACGTAGAACATGGAACCAGTATCAATACATAAAGAAAGCAAGCATGGTTTGTTCTGACATAGAACATGGAACCAGTATCAGTACATAAAGAAAGTCAGCATGGTTTGTTACTGACATAGAACGTGGAACCAGTATCAGTACATAAAGAAAGTCAGCATGGTTTGTTCTGACATAGAACATGGAACCAGTATCAATACATAAAGAAAGTCAGCATGGTTTGTTACTGACTTAGAACATGGAACCAGTATCAATACATAAAGAAAGTCAGCATGGTTTGTTACTGACGTAGAACATGGAGCCAGTATCAATACATAAAGAAAGTCAGCATGGTTTGTTACTGACGTAGAACATGGAACCAGTATCAATACATAAAGAAAGTCAGCATGGTTTGTTCTGACATAGAACATGGAACCAGTATCAGTACATAAAGAAAGTCAGCATGGTTTGTTACTGACTTAGAACGTGGAACCAGTATCAGTACATAAAGAAAGTCAGCATGGTTTGTTACTGACATAGAACATGGAACCAGTATCAATACATAAAGAAAGTCAGCATGGTTTGTTACTGACGTAGAACATGGAACCAGTATCAATACATAAAGAAAGCAAGCATGGTTTGTTACTGACGTAGAACATGGAACCAGTATCAATACATAAAGAAAGCCAGCATGGTTTGTTACTGACGTAGAACATGGAACCAGTATCAATACATAAAGAAAGCCAGCATGGTTTGTTACTGACATAGAGCATGGAACCAGTATCAGTACATAAAGAAAGTCAGCATGGTTTGTTACTGACATAGAACATGAAACCAGTATCAGTACATAAAGAAAGTCAGCATGAACAACGTTTCGACCTTCTATGTAAAATATTTTCTCAACCCAAACGAGCCGCTTTTTGCATATATATTTCTACAAGTGGGTTTTCTCGACATCACTGAAAGTCAGCATGGTTTGTTACTGACTTAGAACATGGAACCTGTATCAATACATGAAGAAAGCCAGCATGGTTTGTTACTATTGCTAAAAGCCACTGTTGGTAAGACATTATAAACTCAAGGTTTACATGTGTTGATAAAATCATGTAAATTGTTGTTTTTTGTTTTACATGTTTTCAAATGAACAAAATGAAAGGAATGTAGAGGTTGACTGATGTCTGTTGCAAATGTTAGGGCTATTGGTATTGGTAGAACTGTCAACTATTGCTTCCAACAACCTCACATTTCTTAAACTAGGTATTTTGCTTCTTTCAGAGTTTTTGAAATAACTATATAGATGCGTGTGTCTGTAGAATAGAGGCCTGCTTTGTTCATAAACTTCTTGCTATACTTGTATCTCTAACAAAATAGATGTAAGATAAGTAAATTCATCTGTCACTGTACAAGTTTTAAACCACACAGAAACTAGGAACATATGTATGTGTCTCTGACTCTTGTTTCTCCAAATATCTACAGCCTGGAAAGTACTACTTCATACTAATGTTGGGGTCTTTGAATTTGAGCTTTCCAAATATTAGCAGCTGTAACTTTTTGTACCTTTCTTACATGTTACAAACGTTTTTTATTACATAAGTTACAGCTGAGTTTATACATCTAACCCATGTTGTATCGACTCTGCACTTTTTGTGACTCTCAGCTTAGTTGTGTTTATGTATTTACACTCTTTACATCTGGCAACATTTTTGAAGAACAAAGTACCAAATGTTTTAAAACAGTTTTGTCTTGGAAATCTTTAATGTAGAATAATTATTATTTTCCTAGCTATGCCACCTTTAAGTTCTCCCCATCCAAATCCTACTCAGTCACACCCTCTTCCACCCATGAGTGGTGACCAGAACTCCGTGACTAGCCCTTTTCCACCATCAAACCAGTTGCAAGGTAAACTATTTTGTTATTATGAAGGAATGTTACAATAACAAATAATTGTCACTTGAGTTTTGTAAAGACATTATAAATCAAATATATAACTTATCTTTGATGGTGCACATATTAACACACTTATAATATTTACATATATACTACATGTTTACAATCATGTAACTATGTTTTCATAAGCAAAGTAAAGAAATTAGGCTATTGTAAGTTAATCACAAGTAACAAAGTTGGGTTATTCTACATTAATCACATGTAATAGAGTTGGGTTATCCTGGGTTAATCACAAGTAACAAAGTTGGGTTATTCTACATTAATCACATGTAATAGAGTTGGGTTATCCTAGGTTAATCACAAGTAACATTGAAACACTAACAGTATGTTATCAACAGTTTTATTTGATGTGTACCATTGAAACACTAACAATATGTTATCAACAGTTTTATTTGATGTGTACCATTGAAACACTAACAGTATGTTATCAACAGTTTTATTTGATGTGTACCATTGAAACACTAACAGTATGTTATCAACAGTTTTATTTGATGTGTACCATTGAAACACTAACAATATGTTATCAACAGTTTTATTTGATGTGTACCATTGAAACACTAACAGTATGTTATCAACAGTTTTATTTGATGTGTACCATTGAAACACTAACAGTATGTTATCAACAGTTTTATTTGATGTGTACCATTGAAACACTAACAGTATGTTATCAACAGTTTTATTTGATGTGTACCATTGAAACACTAACAGTATGTTATCAACAGTTTTATTTGATGTGTACCATTGAAACACTAACAATATGTTATCAACAGTTTTATTTGATGTGTACCATTGAAACACTAACAGTATGTTATCAACAGTTTTATTTGATGTGTACCATTGAAACACTAACAGTATGTTATCAACAGTTTTATTTGATGTGTACCATTGAAACACTAACAATATGTTATGTGGAAATTCCCAGTTCTAGACTGGTATGGTAATGAAGATATGTGAATTTACACTAGTGTAAGAAACTTGTAATAAGTTCAAATTACTTGTAATATAAAACATTTATACAAGTATTGAATCTTCATTAGACTCGTGGTGGGTAGTGATGAGTGTCGTCCACCACAAGTCTCTGGGTAATAGTAATTCCTACTCTGCTAAAACCATTGTGGAGACTGGCAGGAATGGATGTTCCTGTTGTTCAGAGTTGTGTATACAGCTGTTGTTAAACAGTCAGGTTTTTACGTTTATTGTAATGTTTCATTTCACATTAGCTTTTGTTAAACAGTGACGTTTAGTGTGATCTCTTGTATGTTTAATGCATTATTTGACATTAATATTTTATGCAGACATAAAGAAAAACTGTGCGTTATGCTAGTAGGATTTCTGTTGATGTTTATCAGTAATACTTTCATAATTAATATTCAACATAATCTATTAGATGACAACTCCTTGTTTCTATTCATTTAGTTCAACCTGTCTATTACTGTTAAACAGCTGTGTTTTTACTTTAAGGGGGTGGAGATCTAGGAGATACAAGCTCTTCAGAACAACTAGCGCCATCTCCAGTTACTTCTAGCCAATAGCCAAGTGGCAAGATCTGCAACTATATTTTAATCTCAACTTGTTCACAACACATGTATTTAATTTTTTTATCTGACCTGAGATTCATTAGATTACAGTAAAATACGATGTGCTGTTTTACTGGAAAGCATTGTTGTTACATTTTGTATCTGCAAAAATCTTAAGCAAACAAACAGTTTAATTTGTATCTGAGTCACATGCTCTTATTTGATTTGTGTTTACTACAAGTACATTCTGTAAGTTACTTCCTCAGAAGTTATTAAAAATATTTTGTCTCAAGATTCATTTTATGTAAACTGAATCATACGAGTTTATACAATGTTCAGTAGTACTGGGGGAAGTCTTTTTAAACATGATTTACTTGGTTATATTAGATGTAATATTTTTCACCTTTGCTTATAGAATATGATTTATTTATTTCAAGTTTTCTACTAGTTTTTTCAGAATGAATGTAATAACATCTGAGAGGTTTCATAACAGTGTTAAGATCTTGTGATGAAACAAAAAACTGCTTGTTTTCATTAGATGTGTTCACTACATTCTTCAAACATGTATCTATCGTGGTTACTGATAATAATTTCAAACACATTTGTACTTCTTATCAAAATGTTTTTAAAAACAATCTTAGTCCACTCAGTATACTAACAAAATATGTTGTAATCTGACTCTTCTAAGTTGATGTTCAACATCAGTTAAGTGTAACACCAAACTCCTAAGTTAAGGTAGGTATGTTGTGTCTGTTGGTGTAGTTTATTTCTTCATAAAGAATGAATAAAGTATTTGTACGAATTTTGTGCTGGACTTGATTTTAAGAGCAAACAACTTTGTAAATCTATGTAAAGAGAGAATGTAACAAGTTTTTGAAACATGAACACTGAAAACAGTTCATAACTTTATGTACAAACTACACGAGGTAGTTACAAAAATCTCTAATAAACAGTTCATAACTTTATGTACAAACTACACGAGGTAGTTACAAAAATCTCTAATAAACAGTTCATAACTTTATGTACAAACTACACGAGGTAGTTACAAAAATCTCTAATAAACAGTTCATAACTTTATGTACAAACTACACGAGGTAGTTATAAAAATCTAATAAACAGTTCATAACTTTATGTACAAACTACACGAGGTAGTTATAAAAATCTGTAATAAACAGTTCATAACTTTATGTACAAACTAGACGAAGTAGTTATAAAAAATCTCTAATAAACAGTTCATAACTTTATGTACAAACTACACGAGGTAGTTATAAAAAATCTGTAATAAACAGTTCATAACTTTATGTACAAACTACACGAGGTAGTTATAAAAATCTCTTATAAACAGTTCATAACTTTATGTACAAACTACACGAGGTAGTTATAAAAAATCTGTAATAAACAGTTCATAACTATGTACAAACTACACGAGGTAGTTATAAAAATCTAATAAACAGTTCATAACTTTTATGTACAAACTACACGAGGTAGTTATAAAAATCTGTAATAAACAGTTCATAACTTTATGTACAAACTAGACGAAGTAGTTATAAAAAATCTCTAATAAACAGTTCATAACTTTATGTACAAACTACACGAGGTAGTTATAAAAAATCTGTAATAAACAGTTCATAACTATGTACAAACTACACGAGGTAGTTATAAAAATCTAATAAACAGTTCATAACTTTATGTACAAACTACACGAGGTAGTTACAAAAATCTCTAATAAACAGTTCATAACTTTATGTACAAACTACACGAGGTAGTTACAAAAATCTGTAATAAACAGTTCATAACTTTATGTACAAACTACACGAGGTAGTTACAAAAATCTCTAATAAACAGTTCATAACTTTATGTACAAACTACACGAGGTAGTTACAAAAATCTCTAATAAACAGTTCATAACTTTATGTACAAACTAGACGAGGTAGTTATAAAAAATCTCTAATAAACAGTTCATAACTTTATGTACAAACTACACGAGGTAGTTATAAAAAGTCTGTAATAAACAGTTCATAACTTTATGTACAAACTACACGAGGTAGTTATAAAAATCTAATAAACAGTTCATAACTTTATGTACAAACTACACGAAATAGTTATAAAAAATCTCTAATAAACAGTTCATAACTTTATGTACAAACTACACGAGGTAGTTACAAAAATCTAATAAACAGTTCATAACTTTATGTACAAACTACACGAGGTAGTTATAAAAATCTGTAATAAACAGTTCATAACTTTATGTACAAACTATGTACAAACTACACGAGGTAGTTATAAAAAAGTAGTTATAAATGTAAAATCTCTAATAAACAGTTCATAACTTTATGTACAAACTACACGAGGTAGTTAGTTATAAAAATCTGTAATAAACAGTTCATAACTTTATGTACAAACTACACGAGGTAGTTATAAAAATCTCTTAATAAACAGTTCATAACTTTATGTACAAACTACACGAGGTAGTTATAAAAATCTGTAATAAACAGTTCATAACTTTATGTACAAACTACACGAGGTAGTTATAAAAATCTAATAAACAGTTCATAACTTTATGTACAAACTACACGAGGTAGTTATAAAAATCTCTAATAAACAGTTCATAACTATGTACAAACTACACGAGGTAGTTACAAAATCTCTAATAAACAGTTCATAACTTTATGTACAAACTACACGAGGTAGTTACAAAAATCTCTAATAAACAGTTCATAACTTTATGTACAAACTACACGAGGTAGTTACAAAAATCTGTAATAAACAGTTCATAACTTTATGTACAAACTACACGAGGTAGTTACAAAAATCTCTAATAAACAGTTCATAACTTTATGTACAAACTACACGAGGTAGTTATAAAATCTCTAATAAACAGTTCATAACTTTATGTACAAACTACACGAGGTAGTTATAAAAAATCTCTAATAAACAGTTCATAACTTTATGTACAAACTACACGAGGTAGTTATAAAATCTAATAAACAGTTCATAACTTTATGTACAAACTACACGAAATAGTTATAAAAAATCTCTAATAAACAGTTACACGAGTTAGTTATAACTTTATGTACAAACTACACGAGGTAGTTACAAAATCTCTAATAAACAGTTCATAACTTTATGTACAAACTACACGAGGTAGTTATAAAAATCTCTAATAAACAGTTCATAACTTTATGTACAAACTACACGAGGTAGTTATAAAAATCTAATAAACAGTTCATAACTTTATGTACAAACTACACGAGGTAGTTATAAAAATCTCTAATAAACAGTTCATAAC
>NC_134837.1:269155938-269207396 GCF_004210375.1 Tachypleus tridentatus
ATACATTTGAACTGTATGGCCTTTATGTTCTGTAACACCCAATGTTGAGATAGGGTGTTTCCTAGAGCTGCTAGTGGTCTCCTTGTGGTTATTTTGCACCATAAATATGCCCATCCAAAACAGTACCAACTCATGAGTAAAGCAGTGTCAGATAGCAGTCCTGGATGATTAAATCAAAACTCACCTACTTTTAAAAATGGGGTTTCACAATCATTCATTACACCTTCTCCAATATTGTGTTCTTCCAGATTCACCATCATGTTATTCCTCTCTCATCAAGTGGAGTATTGGAGCCCTTGCCATTTACCAGCTTTTAGTTGCTGGGGTGGTGGACCATGGAAACAACCTTCTGAATATGCTCAGTCCTATTCAGTTGGTAATAGACCAGTGGTATTCTGTTGTTGCAGATGGTATGAACCTTCTTCCTTCCATGGACTGGAACACAGATACATTACACTGCCTGAAGTTGATCCATCACATAAATAGAGTTCACTCCTCAGACTACCACCTACTGGATGTCAATTCCCAAGTGTTCTGGTGTTTGATCAGGTCTAGTCTAGCCATCATAAGTTTTCACACATGTGATAGGAAGCCCTTATTTTACTCTGGGCTAGACAATAATTTCCTAATGGAATCAAGTGAATCACCCATTGCATTTCCTTTCTTACCATTGTACAGATGATGTGTTGCAGGGTGTTGTGTTTTGGGTCTGTACACATGTGCCCTGTTTTGGTGGTTGAAACAGAAGTTGTTTTCCTTCTGCTTCTTTAGCTTGAGGTGTAACTTTCTTCCTACTGCAAACTGGAAGACAAACACCTGATGCTGCTTGGTTTGGTATGTTCAACTGAGTATTAGATGTGCTCATTTTCTGGCCAATTTAGTGACACATATCTTCAAAATGGGCTAAAAGTATACAGATGTGCAGTCTCCTGTGGGTGTGTTCTTTTACAGAGCTGTCCCACTACATGTGCTTTCTTCTGACACTTTCACACCACTGATTATCTTAGTTAATTTTTCACCTGTTCCTTTAATGTGGAATTTTATCTATTTCATGAAAGGAAGCAAGGAATCATATTGAAAGTTATAAGTTTCCTACAATCAAGAGGTATGTCTGAGAGGTACGTCCAATAGATACGTCCACTTACACTGAGGTATGTCGGAAAGGTACGCTCAATAGATACGTCCACTTACACTGAGGTATGTCTGAATGGTATGTCCAATAGATACGTCCACTTACACTCTCTTACCCCATGTTTCGTGCATCTTTTTTTATTGCCTAATCTCACAATGAAGATTGGAGTTTATAGTATAGAGGGAACCACCTGTGTTAGGAGGGTATGCCACACTCCTGTGCTTATTTGCATACCACACTGGAGCTGTAACATAGCTAAGTATGTGGGGGTGCTTCAAAGTATCAAGGCCAGAGGTGAGAAGTTATTTATATAGAGGGCAGCACTGAATGAGAAATTAGGAAAATTATAACTTTGAAACTTGACATTTTGACAGGGATTTGTTTAATATTGATTTATGAAAAAGTCATATGTATTCCTTACATCTACATAACCCACAGTGCTTGCAATGGGTTTTTAATGCTAAAGACTACACACATTTAACAAGGAAGAGCATAAGTTTAAGTTTCTACTGTGGTGAAATGGTCTGAAGGATCTTCTAAGTAAATTATATCATTGAAATGTTTGAAACAGAATCTCAGATAGCAGAAATGGGTAATGAGGAAATTCCTGAAGACGTGATTGATGTACAAAATCCAGAAGAGGACGATGAAGATCTGTCTCTTCAATTTCAGCCTTTGAATGTTTCACTGAGTGATGGTAAGTTACAGAACCTAACCAGGATCTTGGATATTTCTACATTTGTAGGTCAGTGCTTTGATGTATAGTGCAAACATTTTTATGTTAGTTTTATGTTCTGTTAAATCAGTTAACTGTGAACACATTAAATACTATGTATAATCAAGAATCTTTAGAAGTTTCACTAGAATATGTCTGTGTTCTTTACCAAACTTGAATTAATTTGTTAAAAAAGTACAAGCAGATCTAACGTAATAAAACTGACTGAAACACACATATAATCACTTACATCAAAACCTTAATAGTAAGTTTAGTACTCTTTGTTAATCTACAAACATGTTCCATCAAATGAATCTCATTGTGTCCAGTCTGTATAACATATAGTTGACATGCTCCTCTGTACCTAAAATCACCTTTGCTCTATCAGTGCCATTGACCTTACCTTGTTCCACTGTCGTATGTACCATGAGTAGTGTGATAATTATGTTATATAATAATAAACTAGATATTATCCATCATCAGTAAGCTACACTTATGATTCTTTACTTTCATATTCTGTTTAATATCCCCATTTGCACAGTCTTGCTTTCTTCTTTGGCTGAGTGAGGCCCAGAAATTATAATACTTTGAGGATGTGGATGCACTACATTACACACTATATGACCTTGATATGTGTCTTTCTTTCCTCAGATTGATCTAGCCTTACATTTACCGCTAAATGATCTTGATACAGGTAGTTTGTTTTTTTCTTGAGTTCTGTCTCTCATCTCATTTAGCAGTGAATGATCTTGATAAAAGTTCAAGTTATCTACTAGTCACGATTGTTCTTTATCTGCTTTACAACATTGAAAAAGTGGGATGCTTTTCTCTTGAAAATTTCTTCATCACATCTCATTTATTCATAACACAAATATGGTATATACATTATATTATCTGCAACCAGTGACCTCATCCTTGAATATACATTCATTCTTTTCTGCAGTGCCATATTCTAGCTACAGGTTTGATGCTTCTCACTGGCCATACATGCTCTCTTCTATTATAATTACACAGATATTTTGCCAGAACTTTGAGGACATTTCTAGTTTTTGTTGTGATACAAAGTAAAAAGAAAGCATGTACTCCCTGTTACTTCATGTTGTGTACTTCTTGATGTAACAGTATGGTCACATTCTTTGACTATAATTGAACATGTTCAGATTCTGACTGATCATTAGCTTCTATGGTATTGTTCTTGCACCACACAGGTTTATTTTCAAACATCAAAGCTGCAATGCAAACAACCACACTTAACCTCAAACTATCAGCCAAAAATGTTCATATATTAATTATTTTGTTGTTTTTTCTTTCTGCCATTATCAGAACTTAATGAAGCAACTAGCTTGAAAACTTCTGAAGAAAGAACTGATGTAAACTGTGTACAAGGAGAGGGAAACTTACAGGAAATCATCAAAATGGGTTTAGAAAGTGAAAGCTGTGATAAACTAGGTAGGTATTCTTTGGATGGATCAGGAGCTTCTTCAAACAACCATCATCCTAATTTCCAGACAATCAGTGAAGAGCCGTTTAATCTCATGTTTCTTGATGAGAAGTGGGAAACAGAAGACACCAGTGAAAGTAAAACTAAATCTTCTTGGAACATATCTTGTGACAGAGAAACCCACCACAATTCACTTCAAGAACTGATATCTCGAGGTGGACACAGGCCTAGTTTTGAAACAAATTTGCTTCAGGACATTGAACCTTCTCACTCACTTGAGGGATTACCTGAGTTAACAACTGACCCTGTACCGACATCACATTTTAGGTCTTTCAAAGTCTTTACCAGAACTGGAAACTCAGAAGTTTCAAATAACAGTTATATAAACGGCTCAGAAGATGTTGGGAAAACAAAGGACACACTTGAAGCTAGAAATGAAAATACAGATTGCAAATGTACAGAAGATAACTTACTAGAGATAGATGAAAACGTTGAATCTCAGAGTGTAAAAGATGAAAGAGAAAAACTTAAACATTCAAGGCCATGTGAAAAAGATGAAGAAGAGGAGCTTTCTCCCAAGGATGATTTTGGACACTTCATTATCAGAGATTCCGTGTCATGTATCAGAGACTTAGTGTCGTGTACCCACTCTGTGAAAGAGATATCACATTTAACTTCTAGCAAAACTCCTGTAGAAGAAATCGAACATGAGTTGTGGAAATTGGAGTTTGATCCAGACATTAGTGATGATGATGATGATATTCTATATGGAGGCCCTTCTTTACAGAAAAAACTACAAGGAATTAGAAATCCTATGTTTGTTACGGAAGTCCTCCCAGAAAATGGAAGCATTAATAGTGAATGTTTAGACTGTGAAGAAACTCCACAACTTTCCGATTATAATCATAGTAATGTTTCTTTAATGATATCTGAAAACATTGATTTTGATGATGAAAACAATCAGAGAGTCATCAGTCCCAAACAAATAGACTTACAGCTGCCTCCAGGAGATTCATTGGATACTTATGTGTACGATCTTCCAATCATTGATGTAATGGATACAATTATTGAAGAATCTGAAGATGAGAGATGTTTTAGCCCAGGTGAACTTGAAGATGGTGAGTTACCAACTTTAGACTACGAGTTAAGAAGTGCTTATGGAAGCCAAGGTTCATTAGCAAATGCTGACAATAAAAGTGTTACTTTGGATACAGAACAAATATTCTCTCTACAAGCCAGAAAATATGTTACTTCTTTTGAAGAAGAAATGTGCATTCAGGGCAAAAATTGCTCTGTAGAGGTTCAGATTGGTGGACCTGACAACAACAATGAACTTACATATAATAATATAATGACAGAAAAGAAGTGGTTTACTGTTAAAGAACAAAGTAACAGTTCAAATGTTGGGAACAGTCCAGTAGAAGACACTGACAAATGTCTTTCATTATATCTTGAAAATAATGAATCCATGTATAACAATATAGAAAACCAGAACTTCTCTGTCAACCTAATTACTAACACTTCTAATTTTAAAAATTACAAAGAAAATGATTTGGATAAATCTTACTTATTGTCTGTTAAAAATATCAGACAGAAAGAAACCATATACAATAATGAGGTAACAGAATATAATAAACAAAATAAAATCATACATGACAATGGTGTAACACAAGATGATGGAACAACAAGTGATAGCAAAGTATCAGAAAGTGATAATAAGAGTACAGCATCAAATGATGATGAACTAACAGAAGATGATGAATACAATATAGTATCGAGTGATGATGAACTAACAGAAGATCAAAAGAATAGAAATACATATATTAATGAGGTAACAACAAAAAGTGAACACGACAAAACCACATATAATAATAAACCAAGAGATGGCAATGAACACAATCAACTTTCACAAGATAATGACCAAATAAATAAAGATGAACACAGCAACAATACAACAAATAATGATGTAACAAACAACAGTGAACACAATCACACAATCCATAACATTGAATTAACAGAAGATGATAAAAAGAATGATACCACACTTCATCATAAAGTAATAGAAGTTGGCAAAGGAAATGAAACCACAACTAATAACAATATAAAAGAAAATCATGAACAAATTAACAACACAACTAATAATAAGATAACAGAAGAGGTCAAACAGAATAACACAGCAAGTGATAATGTGGTAACAGAAGAAGATGAACGAAATAAAGCAACAAGTGCTAATAAGGTAACAAAAGATGATGAACATAAAGAAGCCACAACTGATAATGAACCAAAGGATGATGACAAGTTCAATGAAACCACAAATCATCAAGAGATAACAGAAGGTAATGTTACCACGCTCCATAATAAGGTAATAGACTTTAATCAAGAGAATGAAATCACAACTAATAATGGTATTAAAGATCATTTTCAGCAAATTCACACCATTACTAATAATAAGGTAATAGAAAATGATGAAAACAATAAAACAACAAGTAATAATGAGGTGACAGAAGAAGATAAACAAATTGATGCCATTACTAATAACAAGGTAACAAATGATGATGAACAGAATAAAACAGCAGGTGGTAATGAGGTGATAGAAGAAGACGAACACAAAGAAACCACAAATGACAATGAGGTGTCAGAAGGTGATGAACAGAAAGAAACCACATGTGATAATAAGGTAATAGACAATGATGAACAGTATGAATCCACATGTGATAATGAGGTAACAGAATTTCATGAACAGAATGAATCCACAAGTGGCAATTGCGTAATTGCAGATAATGAATACAAAGAAATCACAAGTGACAATAAGGTAACAGCAGATGATGAACTGAATGAAGCCACTTATGATAAAGACGTAAAGGAAGATAACAAACAGTATGAAGCCATATGTGATAATGAGGTGATAGAAAATGAAGAACAGAAAGAAGCTACAAGTGATAATGAGGAGACACAAGATGATAAACACAATGAAGCCACAAGTGATGGGGGGGTAATAAAAGATGATGAAGACAAAGAAACCACAAATGATAATGGCATAAAAGAAAATGATGAAAAGAAAGAAGCTACAAATGATAATGAGGAAATAGAAGATGATGAACAGAAAGAAACCACAAGTGATAATTACATGTTAGAAGATGATGAACACAAAGAAGCTACAAGTGATGATGAGGAAATAGAAGATGATGAACAGAAGGAAATCACAAGTGATAATTACATGAAAGAAGATGATGAACACAAAGAAGCTAGAAGTGATGATGAGGAAATAGAAGATGATGAACAGAAGGAAATCACAAGTGATAATTACATGAAAGAAGATGATGAACACAAAGAAGCTACAAGTGATGATGAGGAAATAGAAGATGATGAACAGAAGGAAATCACAGGTGATAATTACATGAAAGAAGATGATGAACACAAAGAAGCTAGAAGTGATAATGATGTAATAGAGTTTGATGAACAAAATGAATCCACTTCTGATAATGATGTAATAGAGTTTGATGAACAAAATGAATCCACTTCTAATAATGATGTAATAGAGTTTGATGAACAAAATGAATCCACATGTGATAATGATGTAATAGAGTTTGATGAACAAAATGAATCCACTTCTGATAATGATGTAATAGAGTTTGATGAACAAAATGAATCCACTTCTGATAATGATGTAATAGAGTTTGATGAACAAAATGAATCCACTTCTGATAATGATGTAATAGAGTTTGATGAACTAAATGAATCCACTTCTAATAATGATGTAATAGAAGATAATGTACAGAAAGAAGCCACAAGTGATAATGAAGTGACAGAAGATGATAAACACAATAAAGCCACAACTCATAAGGTAACAGAACAATATGAGGAGAATAAATCCACAAGTGATATTGAGGTAAAAGAAAATTATGAACATAGTTACACCATTACTAATAACAAGATAACAGAAGATGATGAAGAGAATAAAACAGCAAGTGATGATGTTGTGACAGAAGATAATGAACAAAAGGAAGTCATAAGAGGTAATGAGGTGATAGAAGATGATGAACAGTATGAAGCCACTTCTGATGATGTAATAGCGGATGATGAACAGAAAGAAGCTATAAGTTATTGTGAGGTGATAGAATATAATGAACACAATGAAACAATGAGTCACATTAGGTTAATAGCAGATAATGAAAAGAATGAAGTCACAAGTGATAATGAGGTAGTAGAATATGATGAACACAAAACACCAACAAGTGATAGTGATGTAATAGCAGGTAATGAACCAAAGGAAAATACAAGTGATAATGAGGTAACAGATGATGATGAACAGAAAGATACTACCAGTGATAGTGAGGTAACAGAATTTGATGAACAGTATGAATCCACATTTGATAATGATGTAATAGAAGGTATTGAACAGAGAGAAATCACAAGTCATAATGAGGTCACAGAAAATGATAAACACAATGAAGCCACAACTCACATGGTAACAGAACAAGATGAAGAAAATCAATCCACCACTGATACTGAGGTAACAGAACAAGATGAAGATAATGAATCCACAACTAACATTGATATAAAGGAAAATTATGAACAAATTGACACCATTACTAATAATAAGATAACAGAAGATGATGAAGAGAATAGAACAGCAGGTGGTAATGAGGTGATAGAAGAAGACGAACACAAAGAAACCACAAATGACAATGAGGTGTCAGAAGGTGATGAACAGAAAGAAACCACATGTGATAATAAGGTAAAAGACAATGATGAACAGTATGAATCCACATGTGATAATGAGGTAACAGAATTTCATGAACAGAAAGAATCCACAAGTGGCAATTGCGTAATTGCAGATAATGAATACAAAGAAATCACAAGTGACAATAAGGTAACAGCAGATGATGAACTGAATGAAGCCACTTATGATAAAGACGTAAAGGAAGATAACAAACAGTATGAAGCCATATGTGATAATGAGGTGATAGAATATGAAGAACAGAAAGAAGCTACAAGTGATAATGAGGAGACACAAGATGATAAACACAATGAAGCTACAAGTGATGGGGGGGTAATAAAAGATGATGAAGACAAAGAAATCACAAATGATAATGGCATAAAAGAAAATGATGAAAAGAAAGAAGCTACAAATGATAATGAGGAAATGGAAGATGATGAACAGAAAGAAACCACAAGTGATAATTACATGTTAGAAGATGATGAACACAAAGAAGCTACAAGTGATGATGAGGAAATAGAAGATGATGAACAGAAGGAAATCACAAGTGATAATTACATGAAAGAAGATGATGAACACAAAGAAGCTAGAAGTGATGATGAGGAAATAGAAGATGATGAACAGAAGGAAATCACAAGTGATAATTACATGAAAGAAGATAATGAACACAAAGAAGCTAGAAGTGATAATGATGTAATAGAGTTTGATGAACAAAATGAATCCACATGTGATAATGATGTAATAGAGTTTGATGAACAAAATGAATCCACTTCTGATAATGATGTAATAGAGTTTGATGAACAAAATGAATCCACTTCTGATAATGATGTAATAGAGTTTGATGAACTAAATGAATCCACTTCTAATAATGATGTAATAGAAGATAATGTACAGAAAGAAGCCACAAGTGATAATGAAGTGACAGAAGATGATAAACACAATAAAGCCACAACTCATAAGGTAACAGAACAATATGAGGAGAATAAATCCACAAGTGATATTGAGGTAAAAGAAAATTATGAACATAGTTACACCATTACTAATAACAAGATAACAGAAGATGATGAAGAGAATAAAACAGCAAGTGATGATGTTGTGACAGAAGATAATGAACAAAAGGAAGTCATAAGAGGTAATGAGGTGATAGAAGATGATGAACAGTATGAAGCCACTTCTGATGATGTAATAGCGGATGATGAACAGAAAGAAGCTATAAGTTATTGTGAGGTGATAGAATATAATGAACACAATGAAACAATGAGTCACATTAGGTTAATAGCAGATAATGAAAAGAATGAAGTCACAAGTGATAATGAGGTAGTAGAATATGATGAACACAAAACACCAACAAGTGATAGTGATGTAATAGCAGGTAATGAACCAAAGGAAAATACAAGTGATAATGAGGTAACAGATGATGATGAACAGAAAGATACTACCAGTGATAGTGAGGTAACAGCATTTGATGAACAGTATGAATCCACATTTGATAATGATGTAATAGAAGGTATTGAACAGAGAGAAATCACAAGTCATAATGAGGTCACAGAAAATGATAAACACAATGAAGCCACAACTCACATGGTAACAGAACAAGATGAAGAAAATCAATCCACCACTGATACTGAGGTAACAGAACAAGATGAAGATAATGAATCCACAACTAACATTGAGATAAAGGAAAATTATGAACAAATTGACACCATTACTAATAATAAGATAACAGAAGATGATGAAGAGAATAAAACAGCAAGTGATAATGAGGAAGTGAAAGATGTTGAACAGAAAGAATCCACAAGTGGCAATGAGGAAAAAGCAGATGATGAACTGAATGAAGCCACTTCTAATGAAGATATAATAGAAGATAACAAACAGTATGAAGCCATATGTGATAATGAGGTGATAGTATATGAAGAACAGAAAGAAGCTACAAGTAATAATAAGGAAATGGAATATGGTAAACAGAATATAACAAGTGATAATGAGGAGACACAAGATGATAAACACAATGAACCCAAATCTCATAAGGTTACAGAACAAGATGAGGTAAAAGAAAACTATGAACAAATTGCCACCATTACAAATAATAAGGTAACAAAAGATGATGAACAGAATGAAACAGCAAATGATAATGAGGTGATAGAAGAAGATGAACACATAGAAACCACAAGTGGCAATAGTGTAATAGTACACAATGAACAAAATGAAGTGGCAAATGATAATGCCACAATAGAAGATGATGAACACAAAGAAGCCACAAGTGATACAGAGGTAATAGATGATGATGAAGCCACAAGTGATAGTGAGATAATAGAAGATGATGAACACAAAGAAGCCACAAGTGATACAGAGGTAATAGATGATGATGAAGCCACAAGTGATAGTGAGATAATAGAAGATGATGAACACAATGAAGCCACAAGTGATACAGAGGTAATAGATGATGATGAAGCCACAAGTGATAGTGAGATAATAGAAGATGATGAACACAAAGAAGCCACAAGTGATACAGAGGTAATAGAAGATGATGAAGCCACAAGTGATAGTGAGATAATAGAAGATGGTGAACTGAAAGAAGCCACAAGTGATACAGAGGTAATAGATGATGATGAAGCCACAAGTGATAGTGAGATAATAGAAGATGGTGAACTGAAAGAAGCCACAAGTGATACAGAGGTAATAGAAGATGATGAAGCCACAAGTGATAGTGAGATAATAGAAGATGATGAACACAAAGAAGCCACAAGTGATACAGAGGTAATAGATGATGATGAAGCCACAAGTGATAGTGAGATAATAGAAGATGGTGAACTGAAAGAAGCCACAAGTGATACAGAGGTAATAGATGATGATGAAGCCACAAGTGATAGTGAGATAATAGAAGATGGTGAACTGAAAGAAGTCACAAGTGATAATGAGGAAGTGGAAGATGAGAAACAGAAAGAAATCACATGTGATACTGAGATAATAGAAGATGGTGAACTGAAAGAAGTCACAAGTGATACTGAGGTAACAGACGACAAAAAACAGAAAGAAGTCATAAAGGATAATGATGTAACAGAAGATGATGAACTGAAAGAAGTGACAAGTGACAATAAGGAAGTGGAAGATGAGGAACAAAGAGAAACCACAAGTGATACTGAGGTAATAGATGATGATGAACAGAAGGAAGTCACAAATGATAATGAGGTAAGAGAAGGTGATGAACAGAAAAAAAAACAACATGTGATACTGAGATAATAGACAATGTTGATCAGTATGATTCGTCATGTGATAATGATGTAATAGAGTTTGATGAACAAAATGAATCCACATGTGATAATGATGTAATAGAACTTGATGAACCAAATGAAGGCACAAGACATAATGAGGTGATAGAAGATGATGAACTAAATGAAACCAATTCTGATAATGATGTAATAGAAGATAATGAACAGAAAGAAGCCACAAGTGATAATGAAGTAATAGAACTTGATGAACCAAATGAAGGCACAAGACATAATGAGGTGATAGAAGATGATGAACTGAATGAAACCACTTCTGATGATGATGTAATAGAAGATAATGAACAGAAAGAAGCCACAAGTGATAATGAAGTGACAGAAGATGATAAACACAATAAAACCACAACTCATAAGGTAACAGAACAAGATGAAGATAATGAATCCACAACTAACATTGAGATAAAGGAAAATTATGAACAAATTGACACCATTACTAAAATTAAGATACCAGAAGATGATGAAGAGAACCAAACAGCAAGTGATAATGAAGTGACAAGTAATAATAAGGAAATGGAATATGTTGAACAGAATATAACAAGCAATAATGAGGAGACACAAGATGATAAACACAATGATGCCACAAGTGATAGAGGAGTAATAAAAGATGATGAAGACAAAGAAACCACAAATGATAATGACATAAAAGAAAATGATGAACAGAAAGAAGCTACCAGTGATAATGAGGAAATAGAAGATGATGGACAGAAAGAAACCACAAGTGAGAGTGAGGTAACAAAAGTTGATGAACTGAAGAAAACTACAAGTGATAATTACATGAAAGAATATGAAGAACAGAAAGAAGCTACAAGTGATGATGAGGTGATAGAAGATGATAAACAAATTGACACCTTTACTAATAACAAGGTAAAAGAAGATGATGAACAGAAAGAAACCATAAGTGATAGTGAGGTAATACCAGGTGATGAACCAAACAAAACTACAAGTGATAATGACATAAAAGAAGACAATGAACAGAAAGAAACCACAAATAATAATGACATGAAAGATGATGAACATAAAGAAGCTACTAGTGATAATGAGGAAATAGAATGCAATAAACAGTATGAATATACATGTGATAATGAGGTGATAGAAGATGAAGAACTGAATGAAGCCACTTCTGACAATGACATAATAGAAGATAATGAACAGTATGAAGCCATATGTGATAACGAGATGACAGGAGATGATGTACACAATAAAACAGCAGGTGATAATGATGTGACGGAAAATGATGTACAGTATGAAGCAACTTCTGATAATGGTGTAATAGCAGATGAACAGAAAGAAGCCGTAAATGATTATGAGGTGAAATGCAATGAAACCACAATTTACATTCAGGTAATAGCAGGTAATGAACAGAATGAAGTGACAAGTGATAATGAGGTAGTAGAAGATGATGAAGAGAATGAAGCCACAAGTGATAGTGAGGTAACAGAAGATGATGAACTGAAAGAAGTAACAAGTGATAATGAGGTAGTAGAAGATGATGAACAGAAAGAAGCTACCAGTGATACTGAGGTAATAGAACTTGATGAACCAAATGAAGGTACAAGACATAATGAGGTGATAGAAGATGATGAACTGAATGAAACCACTTCTGATAATGATGTAATAGAAGATAATGAACAGTATGAAACCATATGTGATAATGAGGTGATAGAAGACGATGAACAGAATAAAACAGCAAGTGATAATAAGGTGACAGAAGATGATAAACAAACTGACACCATTACTAATAATAACGTAGCAGAAGGTGATGAACAGAAAGAAACTAGAAGTGATAGTAAGGTAAGAGCAGGTGATGAACCAATAGAAACTACAAGTGATAATGACATAAAAGAAGACGATGAAGAGAATGAAGCCACAAATGATAGTGAGGTAATAGAAGATGAACTGAAAGAAGTCACAAGTGATAACGAGGAAGTGGAAGATGAGGAACAGAAAGAAAACACAAGTGATACTGAAGTAACAAATGATGATGAACAGAAAGGAGTCATAAATAATAATGAGGCAACAGGAGATGAGGAACAGGATGAATCCACATGTGATAATGAAGTAACAGAATTTGATAAACAAAATGAATCCATGTGTGTCAATGACATAAAAGAAAATAATGAACAGAAAGAAGCCACAAGTGAAAGTGAGGTGACAGAAGATGATAAACACAATGAAGCCACAACTCATATGGTAACAGAACAAGATGAAGAAAATAAATCCACAACTGATATTGAGGTAAAAGAAAATTATGAAGAAATTGACATCATTACTAATAATAAGATAACAGAAGACAATGAAGAGAATAAAGCAGCAATAAAGAGAATAAATGAGGTGACAGAAGATGATGAACAAAAAGAAGTCAGATGTGATAATGAGGGAGTGGAAGATGATGAACAGAAAGAATTCACAAGTGGCAATTGCATAATTGCAGATAACGAACGGAAAGAAACCATAAGTGACAATGAGGTAATAGCAGATGATGAACTGAATGAAGCCACTTCTAATGAAGATATAATAGAAGATAACAAACAGTATGAAGTCATATGTGATAATGAGGTGATAGAATATGAAGAACAGAAAGAAGCTACAAGTGATAGTGAGGTAATAGCAGGTGATGAACTGAAGGAAACTACAAGTGATAATGATGACGTAAAAGAAGAAGATGAACAGAAAGAAGCTACCAGTGATAATGAGGTAACAGAAGATGATGAACAACAAGAAGCCAGAAGAGATAATGAGGTAATAGTAGATGATGGAGAGAAAGAAGTCATAAATGATAAAGACGTAATAGAAGATATGGAACAGAAAGAAACCACAAATGATACTGAGGTAATAGATGATGATGAAGAGAATGAAGCCACAAATGATAGTGAGGTTATTGATGATAATGAACAATATGAATGCACATATGATAATGAAGTATTAGAATTTGATGAACAAAATGAAACTACAAAGGATAATGAGGTGATAGAAAATGATGAACTGAAACAAACTACAAATGATAGTGACTTAAAAGAAAATGATGAACACAAAGAACTCATAAGTGATAATGAGGTAATAGATGATGAGGAAGAGAAAGAGGCCATAAATGATAATGAGTTAATAGAAGGTAATGAACAAAAAGAAGCCACAGATGATGATACAATAATGCAAGATGATGAACATAATGGATCAGTAAGAGATGGTGAGGTAACAGATGATGGTGAACATTATGAAATGACACATAATAATGTGATACCTTTTGGCTACAATAAGAATGGGTCAACAAGTGATAGTGAGGTAACAGTTGATGAACAGAATAGAAACACGTGTAATAAGGTTGTAAATTGTGGTTATATAGAGAATGGGTCAACAAGTGATACTGATGTTACAAATAATGAATAAAATAGAACCAAATGCAATAATGTGGTAATGAGAGATGTTTTATTACTAAGGAATATGGTATTTTTTCTAGTGGTTTCTCAAAACAGTATAAGAAGAACTAGCGGCAACAAACTCTTGGAGGAACATGATGTGAGATAAGAACCAGAAGCCACTGAGACATGCCTTCACTACTTCTTACTTATGAGAATAATGAGCTGGTAAAAGGAACACATCATGTATGGATCAATCTTATCTGTAGATGTTCAGAAATACTTATAAATTAAGACCTTGTGAACCATTAATTATGGAAAACCACCATGAATAACTAACTTTTAGATTTTCTTTCTTGTAAGAAATAAGTTCCACATATTTTAACATTGGTGAAGCTCCAGAAACGTTTTATCAGAACACTATTGACTTGTAATATGATAAAAACCCTTCTGGTAACGGTGTAAACTATTGAACCTCAGTCATTAATAAACCATATTTAATATTAGGAAAACACTTCATCAAATGAGTTTAATTTCATCTTGTTTCATTTGTTTCTATCTAAAATTAAAAATATGGGATAATATAGTATTTGGAATAGGTTATTATTATTAATTATATCTCATGTTTTAAGGAATTTCAGTTTTATGACTAGATTGAAATATAGGAAGAATGCAAATACTTCTCTGGCATTTTGAGAATATACATGTATAATAAACCTTCATTAATTATTATTTGATGTTACAATGGTATGCTTTAACTAAAGGTGACAAATTACTCTATCAGGTGTGTCACATGAGTTTGACAAAAACTGTAATAAAACTATTTCCAAAATAAGACAATAATATACTTAATGCACAAAACAGTAAAGCTAAAACCATTCCTTAACATAGAAATAGAGTTATGTTTAAATATTGTGAAAGTAAAGAGTTTCTTACTGATTGTCTAACCATAACTAAAGAATTATTAATAATTACGTTATTTTAGTAATTCTTATGTTCAAAGAACACTCTAATAATATCTACAACAACAGTACAGATATTCATGTTGTACTGTTCCTATTAATTATGTAATAAAATACATATCTATAGAGGTTCACAACAACAGTACAGATATCCATGTTGTAAACAATGTTTAACTGATTCATTCAAAACAAGTACTTAAGGTCACAAATGTTTAAATGATTTATTCAAAACACGTACTTAAGGTCAACATTGTTTAACTGATTAATTCAACACAAGTAGTTAAGGTCAGCAATGTTTAACTGATTCATTCAACTACTTAAGGTCAGCAATAATTAATTGATTCATTCAAAACAAGTACTTAAGGTCAGCAATAGTTAATTCATTCAGTCAAAACAAGTAAATAAGATCACCAATGTTTAACTAATTCATTAAAAACAAGTACTTAAGATCAGCATTGTTTAACTGATTCATTCAAAACAAGTACTTAAGGTCAACAATGTTTAAATGATTTATTCAAAACAAGTACCTAAGGTCAACAAGGTTTAATTGATTCTTTAAAAACAAGTACTTAAGTTCAGCAATGGTTAATTCATTCATTCAAAAGAAGTACATAAGGTCAGCAATGTTTAATTGCATCATTCAAAACAAGTACTTGAGGTCAGCAATGTTTAGATCATTTCTCCAAGACAAATAAATGAGGTCACGAATGTTTAATTGATTCATTCAAAACAAGTACTTAAGGTCAGCAATGTTTAACTGATTCATTCAAAACAAGTACTTAAGGTCAACAATGTTTAACTGATTCATTCAACACAAGTACTTAAGGTCAGCAATGTTTAACTGATTCATTCAAAACAAGTACTTAAGGTCAGCAATGTTTAACTGATTCATTCAAAACAAGTACTTAAGGTCAGCAATGTTTAACTGATTCATTCAAAACAAGTACTTAAGGTCAACCAATGTTTAACTGATTCATTCAAAACAAGTACTTAAGGTCAACAATGTTTAACTGATTCATTCAAAACAAGTACTTAAGGTCAACAATGTTTAACTGATTCATTCAAAACAAGTACTTAAGGTCAGCAATGTCTGACTGATTCATTCAAAACAAGTACTGTAGGTCAGCAATGTTTAACTGATTCATTCAAAACAAGTACTTAAGGTCAGCAATGTTTAACTGATTCATTCAAAACAAGTACTTAAGGTCAGCAATGTTTAACTGATTCATTCAAAACAAGTACTTAAGGTCAGCAATGTTTAACTGATTCATTCAAAACAAGTACTTAAGGTCAACAATGTTTAATTGATTCTTTCAAAACAAGTACTTAAGTTCAGCAATGGTTAATTTATTCATTCAAAAGAAGTACATAAGGTCAGCAATGTTTAATTGCATCATTCAAAACAAGTACTTAAGGTCAGCAATGTTTAGATCATTTCTCCAAGACAAATAAATGAGGTCACCAATGTTTAATTGATTCATTCAAAACAAATACTTAAGGTCAGCAATGTTTAATGATTCATTCAAAACAAGTACTTAAGGTCAACATTGTTTAACTGATTCATTCAAAACAAGTACTTAAGGTCAGCAATGTTTAACTGATTCATTCAAGTACTTAAGGTCAGCAATGTTTAACTGATTCATTCAAAACAAGTACTTAAGGTCAGCAATGTTTAAATGATTTGTTCAAAACAAGTACTTAAGATCACCAATGTTTAACTGATTCATTCAAAACAAGTACTTAAGGTCAACAATGTTTAACTGATTCATTCAAAACAAGTACTTAAGGTCAACAATGTTTAGATGATTCATTCAACACAAGTACTTAAGGTCAGCAATGTTTGACTGATTCATTCAAAACAAGTACTGTAGGTCAGCAATGTTTAACTGATTCATTCAAAACAAGTACTTAAGTCAGCAATGTTTAACTGATTCATTCAAAACAAGTACTTAAGGTCAGCAATGTTTAACTGATTCATTCAAAACAAGTACTTAAGGTCAGCAATGTTTAACTGATTCATTCAAAACAAGTACTTAAGGTCAACAATGTTTAATTGATTCATTCAAAACAAGTACTTAAGGTCAGCAATGTTTAACTGATTCATTCAAAACAAGTACTTAGGTCATCAATGTTTAACTGATTCATTCAAAAGAAGTACTTAAGGCCAAGCAATATTTAACTGATTCATTCAAAACAAGTACTTAAGGTCAGCAATGTTTAACTGATTCATTCAAAACAAGTACTTAAGGTCAGCAATGTTTAACTGATTCATTCAAAACAAGTACTTAAGGTCAGCAATGTTTAACTGATTCATTCAAAATAAGTACTGTAGGTCAGCAATGTTTAACTGATTCATTCAAAACAAGTACTTAAGGTCAGCAATTTTTAACTGATTCATTCAAAACAAGTACTTAAGGTCAGCAATGTTTAACTGATTCATTCAAAACAAGTACTTAAGATGAACAATGTTTAAATAATTCAATCAAAACAAGTACTTAAGTTCAACAATGTTTAACTGATTCATTCAAAACAAGTATTTAAGGTCAACAATTTTAATTGATTCATTCAAAACAAGTACATAAGTTCAGCAATGTTTAATTGAGTCATTCAAAAGAAGTACATGAGGTCAGCAATGTTTAATTGATCATTCAAAACAAGACTTCAGATCAGCAAAGTTTAGATGATTCCTCCAAGACAAATACTTAAGGTCACCAATGTTTAATTGATTCATTCAAAACAAATACTTAAAGTCAGCAATGTTTAACTGATTCATTCAAAACAAGTACTTACGGTCAGCAATGTTTAACTGATTAATTCAACACAAGTAGTTAAGGTCAGCAATGTTTATCTGATTAATTCAACTACTTAAGCTCAGCAATAATTAACTGATTCATTCAAAACAAGTACTTAAGGTCACAAATGTTTAAATGATTTATTCAAAACAAGTACTTAAGGTCAACAATGTTTAACTGATTCATTCAACACAAGTACTTAAGGTCAGCAATGTTTAACTGATTCATTCAAAACAAGTACTTAAGGTCAGCAATGTTTAACTGATTCATTCAAAACAAGTACTTAAGGTCAGCAATGTTTAATTGATTCATTCAAAAGAAGTACATAAGGTCAACAATGTTTAACTGATTCATTCAAAACAAGTACTTAAGGTCAGCAATGTTTAACTGATTCATTCAAAACAAGTACTTAAAATCAACAATGTTTAACTGATTCATTCAAAACAAGTACTTAAGGTCAGCAATGTTTAACTGATTCATTCAAAACAAGTACTTAAGGTCAGCAATGTTTAACTGATTCATTCAAAACAAGTACTTAAGGTCAGCAATTTTAACTGATTCGTTCAAAACAAGAGCTTAAGGTCAACAATGTTTAACTGATTCATTCAAAACAAGTACTTAAGTTCAGCAATGTTTAATTGATTCATTCAAAACAAGTACATAAGGTCAGCAATGTTTAATTGATTCATTCAAAACAAGTACTTAAGGTCAGCAATGTTTAACTGATTTCTTCAAAACAAATAAATGAGGTCAAGGTCAGAATGTTTAACTGATTCATTCAAAACAAATACTTAAAAGTCAGAAATGTTTAATGATTCATTCAAAACAAGTACTTAAGGTCAATAATGTTTAACTGATTTATTTCAAACAAGTACTTACGGACAAGCAATATTTAACTGATTCATTCAACTACTTAAGGTTAACAATATTTAACTGATTCATTTAAAACAAGTACTTAAGGTCAGCAATGTTTAATTGAATCATTCAACACAAGTACTTAAGGTCAGCAATAGTTAATTGATTCATTCATTCAAAAGAAGTACTTAAGGTCAACAATGTTTAACTGATTCATTCAAAACAAGTACTTAAGGTCAGCAATGTTTAACTGATTCATTCAAAACAAGTACTTAAGGTCAGCAATGTTTAACTGATTCATTCAAAACAAGTACTTAAGGTCAGCAATGTTTAACTGATTCATTCAAAACAAGTACTTAAGGTCAGCAATGTTTAACTGATTCATTCAAAACAAAAAGGTCAGCAATGTTTAACTGTACAAAACAAGTAAGGTCAGCAATGTTTAACTGATTCATTCAAAACAAGTACTTAAGTTCAGCAATGTTTAATTGATTCATTCAAAACAAGTACATAAGGTCAGCAATGTTTAATTGATTCATTCAAAACAAGTACTTAAGGTCAGCAATGTTTAGATCATTCATTCAAGACAAATAAATGAGGTCACCAATGTTTAATTGATTCATTCAAAACAAGTACTTAAGGTCAGCAATGTTTAACTGATTCATTCAAAACAAGTACTTAAGGTCAACAATGTTTAACTGATTCATTCAAAAGAAGTACTTAAGGTCAGCAATGTTTAACTGATTCATTCAAAACAAGTACTTAAGGTCAACAATGTAACTGATTCATTCAAAACAAGTACTTAAGGTCAGCAATGTTTAACTGATTCATTCAAGTACTTAAGGTCAGCAATGTTTAACTGATTCATTCAAAACAAGTACTTAAGGTCAGCAATGTTTAACTGATTCATTCAAAACAAGTACTTAAGGTCAACAATGTTTAACTGATTCATTCAAAACAAGTACTTAAGGTCAGCACTGTTTAACTGATTTATTCAAAACAAGTACTTAAGGTCAGCATTGTTTAACTGATTCATTCAAAACAAGTACTTAAGGTCAGCAATGTTTAATTGATTCATTCAAAACAAGTACTTAAGGTCAGCAATGTTTAACCATTTCTTCAAGACAAACAAATGAGGTCACGAATGTTTAATTGATTCATTCAAAACAAGTACTTAAGGTCAGCAATGTTTAACTGATTCATTCAAAACAAGTACTTAAAGTCAGCAATGTTTAATGATTTATTCAAAACAAGTACTTAAGGTCAACAATGTTTAACTGATTCATTCAAAACAAGTACTTAAGGTCAGCAATGTTTAACTGATTCATTCAAAACAAGTACTTAAGGTCAGCAATGTTTAACTGATTCATTCAAAACAAGTACTTAAGGTCAACAATGTTTAACTGATTCATTCAAAACAAGTACTTAAGGTCAGCAATGTTTAACTGATTCATTCAAAACAAGTACTTAAGGTCAGCAATGTTTAACTGATTCATTCAAAACAAGTACTTAAGGTCAGCAATGTTTAACTGATTCATTCAAAACAAGTCAAAACAAATAAATAAGGTCACGCAATGTTTAACTGATTCATTCAAAACAAGTACTTAAGGTCAGCAATGTTTAACTGATTCATTCAAAACAAGTACTTAAGGTCAACAATGTTTAACTGATTCATTCAAAACAAGTACTTAAGGTCAGCAATGTTTAACTGATTCATTCAAAACAAGTACTTAAGGTCAGCAATGTTTAACTGATTCATTCAAAACAAGTACTTAAGGTCAGCAATGTTTAACTGATTCATTCAAAACAAGTACTTAAGGTCAGCAATGTTTAACTGATTCATTCAAAACAAGTACTTAAGGTCAACAATGTTTAACTGATTCATTCAAAACAAGTACTTAAGGTCAACAATGTTTAACTGATTCATTCAAAACAAGTACTTAAGGTCAGCAATGTTTAACTGATTCATTCAAAACAAGTACTTAAGGTCAGCAATGTTTAACTGATTCATTCAAAACAAGTACTTAAGGTCAGCAATGTTTAACTGATTCATTCAAAACAAGTACTTAAGGTCAGCAATGTTTAACTGATTCATTCAAAACAAGTACTTAAGGTCAAGGTCAATGTTTAACTGATTCATTCAAAACAAGTACTTAAGGTCAACAATGTTTAACTGATTCATTCAAAACAAGTACTTAAGGTCAGCAATGTTTAACTGATTCATTCAAAACAAGTACTTAAGATCAGCAATGTTTAACTGATTCATTCAAAACAAGTACTTAAGGTCAAGCAATGTTTAACTGATTCATTCAAAACAAGTACTTAAGGTCAGCAATGTTTAACTGATTCATTCAAAACAAGTACTTAAGGTCAACAATGTTTAACTGATTCATTCAAAACAAGTATTTAAGGTCAGCAATGTTTAACTGATTCATTCAAAACAAGTACTTAGGTCAGCAATGTTTAACTGATTCATTCAAAACAAGTACTTAAGGTCAGCAATGTTTAACTGATTCATTCAAAACAAGTACTTAAGGTCAGCAATGTTTAACTGATTCATTCAAAACAAGTACTTAAGGTCAACAATGTTTAACTGATTCATTCAAAACAAGTACTTAAGGTCAACAATGTTTAACTGATTCATTCAAAACAAGTACTTAAGGTCAACAATGTTTAACTGATTCATTCAAAACAAGTACTTAAGGTCAGCAATGTTTAATTGATTCATTCAAAACAAGTACATAAGGTCAGCAATGTTTAATTGATTCATTCAAAACAAGTACTTAAGGTCAGCAATGTTTAACTGATTCATTCAAAACAAGTACTTAAGGTCAGCAATGTTTAATTGATTCATTCAAAACAAGTACTTAAAGTCAGAACTGATGTTTAACTGATTAATTCAATGTTCAGTACTTAAGGTCAGCAATGTTTAACTGATTCATTCAAAACAAGTACTTAAGGTCAGCAATGTTTAACTGATTAATTCAACTACTTAAGCTCAGCAATAATTAACTGATTCATTCAAAACAAGTACTTAAGGTCACAAATGTTTAACTGATTCATTCAAAACAAGTACTTAAGGTCAACAATGTTTAACTGATTCATTCAAAACAAGTACTTAAGGTCAGCAATGTTTAACTGATTCATTCAAAACTTAAGGTCAGCAATGTTTAATTGATTCATTCAAAACAAGTACTTAAGGTCAGCAATGTTTAATTGATTCATTCAAAACAAGTACTTAAGGTCAACAATGTTTAACTGATTCATTCAAAACAAGTACTTAAGGTCATCAATGTTTAACTGATTCATTCAAAACAAGTACTTAAAATCAACAATGTTTAACTGATTCATTCAAAACAAGTACTTAAGGTCAGCAATGTTTAACTGATTCATTCAAAACAAGTACTTAAGGTCAACAATGTTTAACTGATTCATTCAAAACAAGTACTTAAGGTCAGCAATGTTTAACTGATTCATTCAAAACAAGTACTTAAGGTCAGCAATGTTTAACTGATTCATTCAAAACAAGTACTTAAGGTCAGCAATGTTTAGATGATTCATTCAAGACAAATAAATGAGGTCACAATGTTTAACTGATTCATTCAAAACAAATACTTAAGGTCAGCAATGTTTAACTGATTCATTCAAAACAAGTACTTAAGGTCAATAATGTTTAACTGATTCATTCAAAACAAGTACTTAAGGTCAGCAATGTTCAACTGATTCATTCAAAACAAGTACTTAAGGTCAACAATGTTTAACTGATTCATTCAAAACAAGTACTTAAGGTCAGCAATGTTTAACTGATTCATTCAAAACAAGTACTTAAGGTCAGCAATGTTTAACTGATTCATTCAAAACAAGTACTTAAGGTCAACAATGTTTAACTGATTCATTCAAAACAAGTACTTAAGGTCAGCAATGTTTAACTGATTCATTCAAAACAAGTACTTAAGGTCAGCAATGTTTAACTGATTCATTCAAAACAAGTACTTAAGGTCAGCAATGTTTAACTGATTCATTCAAAACAAGTACTTAAGGTCAGCAATGTTTAACTGATTCATTCAAAAAAGTACTTAAGGTCAGCAATGTTTAACTGATTCATTCAAAACAAGTACTTAAGGTCAGCAATGTTTAACTGATTCATTCAAAACAAGTACTTAAGGTCAGCAATGTTTAACTGATCATTCAAAACAAGTACTTAAGGTCAGCAATGTTTAACTGATTTCTCCAAGACAAATAAATGGTCACCAATGTTTAACTGATTCATTCAAAACAAGTACTTAAGGTCAGCAATGTTTAACTGATTCATTCAAAACAAGTATTTAAGGTCAACAATGTTTAATTGATTCATTCAAATCAGGTACTTAAGGTCAGCAATGATTAACTGATTCATTCAAAACAAGTACTTAAGGTGAGCAATGTTTAACTGATTCATTCAAGTACTTAAGGTCAGCAATGTTTAACTGATTCATTCAAGTACTTAAGGTCAGCAATGTTTAAATGATTTGTTCAAAACAAGTACAAGATCAAATGTTTAACTGATTCATTCAAAACAAGTACTTAAGGTCAACAAAGTTTAACTGATTCATACAAAAAAGTACATAAGGTCAGCAATGTTTAACTGATTCATTCAAGTACTTAAGGTCAGCAATGTTTAACTGATTCATTCAACACAAGTACATAAGGTCAGCAATGTTTAATTGATTCATTCAAAACAAGTACTTAAGGTCAGCAATGTTTAACTGATTTCTCCAAGACAAACAAACTTAAGGTCACAATGTTTAACTGATTCATTCAAAACAAATAATTAAGGTCAGCAATGTTTAACTGATTCATTCAAAACAAGTACTTAAAGTCAGAAATGTTTAATGATTCATTCAAAACAAGTACTTACGGTCAACATTGTTTAACTGATTCATTCAACACAAGTACATAAGGTCAGCAATGTTTAACTGATTCATTCAAAACAAGTACTTAAGGTCAGCAATGTTTAACTGATTCGTTCAAAACAAGTACTTAAGGTCAACAATGTTTAACTGATTCATTCAAAACAAGTACTTAAGGTCAACAATGTTTAATTGATTCATTCAAAACAAGTACTTAAGGTCAGCAATGTTTAACTGATTCTTTTAAAACAAGTACATAAGGTCAGCAATGTTTAACTGATTCATTCAAAACAAGTACTTAAGGTCAGCAATGTTTAACTGATTCATTCAAAACAAGTACTTAAGGTCAGCAATGTTTAACTGATTCATTCAAAACAAGTACTTAAGGTCAGCAATGTTTAACTGATTCGTTCAAAACAAGACCTTAAGGTCAGCAATTTTAACTGATTCATTCAAAACAAGTACTTAAGGTCAGCAATGTTTAACTGATTCATTCAAAACAAGTACTTAAGGTCATCAATGTTTAACTGATTCATTCAAAACAAGTACTTAAGGTCAACAATGTTTAACTGATTCATTCAAAACAAGTATTTAAGGTCAACAATGTTTAATTGATTCATTCAAAACAAGTACTTAAGGTCAGCAATGTTTTATTGAGTCATTCAAAAGAAATATTTGAGGTCAGCAATGTTTATATGATTTCTCCAAGACAAACAAATGAGGTCACGTGTTTAATTGATTCATTCAAAACAAATACTTAAGGTCAGCAATGTTTAACTGATTCATTCAAAACAAGTACTTAAGGTCAGCAATGTTTAATTGAATCATTCAAAACAAGTACTTAAGGTCAGCAATGCTTAACTGATTCATTCAAAACAAGTACTTAAGGTCAGCAATGTTTAACTGATTCATTCAAAACAAGTACTTAAGGTCAGCAATGTTTAACTGATTCATTCAAAACAAGTACTTAAGGTCAGCAATGTTTAACTGATTCATTCAAAACAAGTACTTAAGGTCAGCAATGTTTAACTGATTCATTCAAAACAAGTACTTAAGGTCAACAATGTTTAACTGATTCATTCAAAACAAGTACTTAAGGTCAGCAATGTTTAACTGATTCATTCAAAACAAGTACTTAAGGTCAGCAATGTTTAACTGATTCATTCAAAACAAGTACTTAAGGTCAGCAATGTTTAACTGATTCATTCAAAACAAGTACTTAAGGTCAGCAATGTTTAACTGATTCATTCAAAACAAGTACTTAAGGTCAGCAATGTTTAACTGATTCATTCAAAACAAGTACTTAAGGTCAGCAATGTTTAACTGATTCATTCAAAACAAGTACTTAAGGTCAACAATGTTTAACTGATTCATTCAAAACAAGTACTTAAGGTCAACAATGTTTAACTGATTCATTCAAAACAAGTACTTAAGGTCAACAATGTTTAACTGATTCATTCAAAACAAGTACTTAAGGTCAGCAATGTTTAACTGATTCATTCAAAACAAGTACTTAAGGTCAGCAATGTTTAACTGATTCATTCAAAACAAGTACTTAAGGTCAGCAATGTTTAACTGATTCATTCAAAACAAGTACTTAAGGTCAGCAATGTTTAACTGATTCATTCAAAACAAGTACTTAAGGTCAGCAATGTTTAACTGATTCATTCAAAACAAGTACTTAAGGTCAGCAATGTTTAACTGATTCATTCAAAACAAGTACTTAAGGTCAGCAATGTTTAACTGATTCATTCAAAACAAGTACTTAAGGTCAGCAATGTTTAACTGATTCATTCAAAACAAGTACTTAAGGTCAGCAATGTTTAACTGATTCATTCAAAACAAGTACTTAAGGTCAGCAATGTTTAACTGATTCATTCAAAACAAGTACTTAAGGTCAACAATGTTTAACTGATTCATTCAAAACAAGTACTTAAGGTCAACAATGTTTAACTGATTCATTCAAAACAAGTACTTAAGGTCAACAATGTTTAACTGATTCATTCAAAACAAGTACTTAAGGTCAGCAATGTTTAACTGATTCATTCAAAACAAGTACTTAAGGTCAGCAATGTTTAACTGATTCATTCAAAACAAGTACTTAAGGTCAGCAATGTTTAACTGATTCATTCAAAACAAGTACTTAAGGTCAGCAATGTTTAACTGATTCATTCAAAACAAGTACTTAAGGTCAGCAATGTTTAACTGATTCATTCAAAACAAGTACTTAAGGTCAGCAATGTTTAACTGATTCATTCAAAACAAGTACTTAAGGTCAACAATGTTTAACTGATTCATTCAAAACAAGTACTTAAGGTCAACAATGTTTAACTGATTCATTCAAAACAAGTACTTAAGTCAACTGATTCATTCAAAAAAGTACTTAAGGTCAGCAATGTTTAATTCATTCAAAACAAGTACTTAAGGTCAGCAATGTTTAACTGATTCATTCAAAACAAGTACTTAAGGTCAGCAATGTTTAACTGATTCATTCAAAACAAGTACTTAAGGTCAGCAATGTTTAACTGATTCATTCAAAACAAGTACTTAAGGTCAACAATGTTTAACTGATTCATTCAAAACAAGTACTTAAGGTCAGCAATGTTTAACTGATTCATTCAAAACAAGTACTTAAGGTCAGCAATGTTTAACTGATTCATTCAAAACAAGTACTTAAGGTCAGCAATGTTTAACTGATTCATTCAAAACAAGTACTTAAGGTCAGCAATGTTTAACTGATTCATTCAAAACAAGTACTTAAGGTCAACAATGTTTAACTGATTCATTCAAAACAAGTACTTAAGGTCAGCAATGTTTAACTGATTCATTCAAAACAAGTACTTAAGGTCAGCAATGTTTAACTGATTCATTCAAAACAAGTACTTAAGGTCAGCAATGTTTAACTGATTCATTCAAAACAAGTACTTAAGGTCAACAATGTTTAACTGATTCATTCAAAACAAGTACTTAAGGTCAACAATGTTTAACTGATTCATTCAAAACAAGTACTTAAGGTCAACAATGTTTAACTGATTCATTCAAAACAAGTACTTAAGGTCAGCAATGTTTAACTGATTCATTCAAAACAAGTACTTAAGGTCAGCAATGTTTAACTGATTCATTCAAAACAAGTACTTTTAACTGATTCATTCAAAACAAGTAGGTCAGCAATGTTTAACTGATTCATTCAAAACAAGTACTTAAGGTCAGCAATGTTTAACTGATTCATTCAAAACAAGTACTTAAGGTCAGCAATGTTTAACTGATTCATTCAAAACAAGTACTTAAGGTCAGCAATGTTTAACTGATTCATTCAAAACAATTACTTAAGGTCAACAATGTTTAACTGATTCATTCAAAACAAGTACTTAAGGTCAACAATGTTTAACTGATTCATTCAAAACAAGTACTTAAGGTCAGCAATGTTTAACTGATTCATTCAAAACAAGTACTTAAGGTCAGCAATGTTTAACTGATTCATTCAAAACAAGTACTTAAGGTCAGCAATGTTTAACTGATTCATTCAAAACAAGTACTTAAGGTCAGCAATGTTTAACTGATTCATTCAAAAAAACAAGTACTTAAGGTCAGCAATGTTTAACTGATTCATTCAAAACAAGTACTTAAGGTCAGCAATGTTTAACTGATTCATTCAAAACAAGTACTTAAGGTCAGCAATGTTTAACTGATTCATTCAAAACAAGTACTTAAGGTCAGCAATGTTTAACTGATTCATTCAAAACAAGTACTTAAGGTCAACAATGTTTAACTGATTCATTCAAAACAAGTACTTAAGGTCAGCAATGTTTAACTGATTCATTCAAAACAAGTACTTAAGGTCAGCAATGTTTAACTGATTCATTCAAAACAAGTACTTAAGGTCAGCAATGTTTAACTGATTCATTCAAAACAAGTACTTAAGGTCAGCAATGTTTAACTGATTCATTCAAAACAAGTACTTAAGGTCAGCAATGTTTAACTGATTCATTCAAAACAAGTACTTAAGGTCAGCAATGTTTAACTGATTCATTCAAAACAAGTACTTAAGGTCAGCAATGTTTAACTGATTCATTCAAAACAAGTACTTAAGGTCAGCAATGTTTAACTGATTCATTCAAAACAAGTACTTAAGGTCAGCAATGTTTAACTGATTCATTCAAAACAAGTACTTAAGGTCAGCAATGTTTAACTGATTCATTCAAAACAAGTACTTAAGGTCAGCAATGTTTAACTGATTCATTCAAAACAAGTACTTAAGGTCAGCAATGTTTAACTGATTCATTCAAAACAAGTACTTAAGGTCAACAATGTTTAACTGATTCATTCAAAACAAGTACTTAAGGTCAGCAATGTTTAACTGATTCATTCAAAACAAGTACTTAAGGTCAACAATGTTTAACTGATTCATTCAAAACAAGTACTTAAGGTCAGCAATGTTTAACTGATTCATTCAAAACAAGTACTTAAGGTCAACAATGTTTAACTGATTCATTCAAAACAAGTACTTAAGGTCAGCAATGTTTAACTGATTCATTCAAAACAAGTACTTAAGGTCAGCAATGTTTAACTGATTCATTCAAAACAAGTACTTAAGGTCAGCAATGTTTAACTGATTCATTCAAAACAAGTACTTAAGGTCAGCAATGTTTAACTGATTCATTCAAAACAAGTACTTAAGGTCAGCAATGTTTAACTGATTCATTCAAAACAAGTACTTAAGGTCAGCAATGTTTAACTGATTCATTCAAAACAAGTACTTAGGTCAGCAATGTTTAACTGATTCATTCAAAACAAGTACTTAAGGTCAGCAATGTTTAACTGATTCATTCAAAACAAGTACTTAAGGTCAGCAATGTTTAACTGATTCATTCAAAACAAGTACTTAAGGTCAGCAATGTTTAACTGATTCATTCAAAACAAGTACTTAAGGTCAGCAATGTTTAACTGATTCATTCAAAACAAGTACTTAAAACAAGTCAGCAATGTTTAACTGATTCATTCAAAACAAGTACTTAAGGTCAGCAATGTTTAACTGATTCATTCAAAACAAGTACTTAAGGTCAACAATGTTTAACTGATTCATTCAAAACAAGTACTTAAGGTCAGCAATGTTTAACTGATTCATTCAAAACAAGTACTTAAGGTCAGCAATGTTTAACTGATTCATTCAAAACAAGTACTTAAGGTCAGCAATGTTTAACTGATTCATTCAAAACAAGTACTTAAGGTCAACAATGTTTAACTGATTCATTCAAAACAAGTACTTAAGGTCAGCAATGTTTAACTGATTCATTCAAAACAAGTACTTAAGGTCAGCAATGTTTAACTGATTCATTCAAAACAAGTACTTAAGGTCAGCAATGTTTAACTGATTCATTCAAAACAAGTACTTAAGGTCAGCAATGTTTAACTGATTCATTCAAAACAAGTACTTAAGGTCAGCAATGTTTAACTGATTCATTCAAAACAAGTACTTAAGGTCAGCAATGTTTAACTGATTCATTCAAAACAAGTACTTAAGGTCAGCAATGTTTAACTGATTCATTCAAAACAAGTACTTAAGGTCAGCAATGTTTAACTGATTCATTCAAAACAAGTACTTAAGGTCAGCAATGTTTAACTGATTCATTCAAAACAAGTACTTAAGGTCAGCAATGTTTAACTGATTCATTCAAAACAAGTACTTAAGGTCAGCAATGTTTAACTGATTCATTCAAAACAAGTACTTAAGGTCAAATGTTTAACTGATTCATTCAAAACAAGTACTTAAGGTCAACAATGTTTAACTGATTCATTCAAAACAAGTACTTAAGGTCAGCAATGTTTAACTGATTCATTCAAAACAAGTACTTAAGGTCAACAATGTTTAACTGATTCATTCAAAACAAGTACTTAAGGTCAGCAATGTTTAACTGATTCATTCAAAACAAGTACTTAAGGTCAAAATGTTTAACTGATTCATTCAAAACAAGTACTTAAGGTCAACAATGTTTAACTGATTCATTCAAAACAAGTACTTAAGGTCAGCAATGTTTAACTGATTCATTCAAAACAAGTACTTAAGGTCAGCAATGTTTAACTGATTCATTCAAAACAAGTACTTAAGGTCAACAATGTTTAACTGATTCATTCAAAACAAGTACTTAAGGTCAGCAATGTTTAACTGATTCATTCAAAACAAGTACTTAAGGTCAACAATGTTTAACTGATTCATTCAAAACAAGTACTTAAGGTCAACAATGTTTAACTGATTCATTCAAAACAAGTACTTAAGGTCAGCAATGTTTAACTGATTCATTCAAAACAAGTACTTAAGGTCAACAATGTTTAACTGATTCATTCAAAACAAGTACTTAAGGTCAGCAATGTTTAACTGATTCATTCAAAACAAGTACTTAAGGTCAGCAATGTTTAACTGATTCATTCAAAACAAGTACTTAAGGTCAGCAATGTTTAACTGATTCATTCAAAACAAGTACTTAAGGTCAGCAATGTTTAACTGATTCATTCAAAACAAGTACTTAAGGTCAAAATGTTTAACTGATTCATTCAAAACAAGTACTTAAGGTCAGCAATGTTTAACTGATTCATTCAAAACAAGTACTTAAGGTCAGCAATGTTTAACTGATTCATTCAAAACAAGTACTTAAGGTCAGCAATGTTTAACTGATTCATTCAAAACAAGTACTTAAGGTCAGCAATGTTTAACTGATTCATTCAAAACAAGTACTTAAGGTCAGCAATGTTTAACTGATTCATTCAAAACAAGTACTTAAGGTCAACAATGTTTAACTGATTCATTCAAAACAAGTACTTAAGGTCAGCAATGTTTAACTGATTCATTCAAAACAAGTACTTAAGGTCAGCAATGTTTAACTGATTCATTCAAAACAAGTACTTAAGGTCAGCAATGTTTAACTGATTCATTCAAAACAAGTACTTAAGGTCAGCAATGTTTAACTGATTCATTCAAAACAAGTACTTAAGGTCAACAATGTTTAACTGATTCATTCAAAACAAGTACTTAAGGTCAGCAATGTTTAACTGATTCATTCAAAACAAGTACTTAAGGTCAGCAATGTTTAACTGATTCATTCAAAACAAGTACTTAAGGTCAACAATGTTTAACTGATTCATTCAAAACAAGTACTTAAACAAACATTGTTTGAACTGTTTCAAATTCATACAAACAAGTACTTAAGGTCAGCAATGTTTAACTGATTCAATCTAAAACAAGTACCATTCATAAATGTTTAAATGATTCTTCAAAACAAGTAACTGAAATAAGGTTCATAGCAAATGTTTAAATGATACATTCAAAACAAGTATTTAAGGTCAGAAATGTTTCAAATGATTCATTCAACACACACAATTTAAGGTCAGGAATGTTTAAATGATTCATTCAGATACAAGTACTCAAGGAAATGTTTCAAATGATACATATAGATACCACTTATTCTCAGGAATGTTTAACAAATTCTTCAAACAAGTATTTAAGGTCAGCAATGTTTAATTGATTCATTCAAAACAAGTACTTAAGGTCAGCAATGTTTAGATGATTCATTCAAGACAAATAAATGAGGTCACAATGTTTAACTGATTTCTTCAAAACAAGTACTTAAGGTCAGCAATGTTTAACTGATTCATTCAAAACAAATACTTAAGGTCAGCAATGTTTAACTGATTCATTCAAAACAAGTACTTAAGGTCAGCAATGTTTAACTGATTCATTCAAAACAAGTACTTAAGGTCAGCAATGTTTAACTGATTCATTCAAAACAAGTACTGTAAGTCAGCAATGTTTAACTGATTCATTCAAAACAAGTACTTAAGGTCAGCAATGTTTAACTGATTCATTCAAAACAAGTACTTAAGGTCAGCAATTTTAACTGATTCATTCAAAACAAGTACTTAATTCATTCAAAACAAGTCAAGGTCAAATGTTTAACTGATTCATTCAAAACAAGTACTTAAGGTCAGCAATGTTTAACTGATTCATTCAAAACAAGTACTTAAGGTCAGCAATGTTTAACTGATTCATTCAAAACAAGTACTTAAGGTCAGCAATGTTTAACTGATTCATTCAAAACAAGTACTTAAGGTCAGCAATGTTTAACTGATTCATTCAAAACAAGTACTTAAGGTCAGCAATGTTTAACTGATTCATTCAAAACAAGTACTTAAGGTCAAAACAATGTTTAACTGATTCATTCAAAACAAGTACTTAAGGTCAGCAATGTTTAACTGATTCATTCAAAACAAGTACTTAAGGTCAGCAATGTTTAACTGATTCATTCAAAACAAGTACTTAAGGTCAGCAATGTTTAACTGATTCATTCAAAACAAGTACTTAAGGTCAGCAATGTTTAACTGATTCATTCAAAACAAGTACTTAAGTACTTAAGGTCAACAATGTTTAACTGATTCATTCAAAACAAGTACTTAAGGTCAACAATGTTTAACTGATTCATTCAAAACAAGTACTTAAGGTCAGCAATGTTTAACTGATTCATTCAAAACAAGTACTTAAGGTCAGCAATGTTTAACTGATTCATTCAAAACAAGTACTTAAGGTCAGCAATGTTTAACTGATTCATTCAAAACAAGTACTTAAGGTCAGCAATGTTTAACTGATTCATTCAAAACAAGTACTTAAGGTCAGCAATGTTTAACTGATTCATTCAAAACAAGTACTTAAGGTCAGCAATGTTTAACTGATTCATTCAAAACAAGTACTTAAGGTCAGCAATGTTTAACTGATTCATTCATTCAAAACAAATACTTAAGGTCAGCAATGTTTAACTGATTCATTCAAAACAAGTACTTAAGGTCAGCAATGTTTAACTGATTCATTCAAAACAAGTACTTAAGGTCAGCAATGTTTAACTGATTCATTCAAAACAAGTACTTAAGGTCAGCAATGTTTAACTGATTCATTCAAAACAAGTACTTAAGGTCAGCAATGTTTAACTGATTCATTCAAAACAAGTACTTAAGGTCAGCAATGTTTAACTGATTCATTCAAAACAAGTACTTAAGGTCAGCAATGTTTAACTGATTCATTCAAAACAAGTACTTAAGGTCAGCAATGTTTAACTGATTCATTCAAAACAAGTACTTAAGGTCAGCAATGTTTAACTGATTCATTCAAAACAAGTACTTAAGGTCAACAATGTTTAACTGATTCATTCAAAACAAGTACTTAAGGTCAACAATGTTTAACTGATTCATTCAAAACAAGTACTTAAGGTCAGCAATGTTTAACTGATTCATTCAAAACAAGTACTTAAGGTCAGCAATGTTTAACTGATTCATTCAAAACAAGTACTTAAGGTCAACAATGTTTAACTGATTCATTCAAAACAAGTACTTAAGGTCAGCAATGTTTAACTGATTCATTCAAAACAAGTACTTAAGGTCAACAATGTTTAACTGATTCATTCAAAACAAGTACTTAAGGTCAGCAATGTTTAACTGATTCATTCAAAAGAAGTACTTAAGGTCAGCAATGTTTAACTGATTCGTTCAAAACAAGTACTTAAGGTCAACAATGTTTAACTGATTCATTCAAAACAAGTACTTAAGGTCAGCAATGCTTAAATGATTTGTTCAAAAGAAGTACTTAAGGTCAGCAATGTTTAACTGATTCATTCAAAACAAGTACTTAAGGTCAACAATGTTTAACTGATTCATTCAAAACAAGTACTTAAGGTCAACAATGTTTAACTGATTCATTCAAAACAAGTACTTAAGGTCAGCAATGTTTAAATGATTCATTCAAAACAAGTACTTAAGGTCAGCAATGTTTAACTGATTCATTCAAAACAAGTACTTAAGGTCAACAATGTTTAACTGATTCATTCAAAACAAGTACTTAAGGTCAACAATGTTTAACTGATTCATTCAAAACAAGTACTTAAGGTCAACAATGTTTAACTGACTCATTGAAAACAAGTACTTAAGGTCAGCAATAATTAACTGATTCATTCAAAACAAGTACTTAAGGTCAGCAATGTTTAACTGATTCATTCAAAACTAGTACTTAAGATTAGCATTGTTTAACTGATTCATTTAAAACAAGTACGTAAGGTCAACAATGTTTAACTGACTCATTCCAAACAAGTACTTACCGCTAACATTGTTTAAATGATTCATTCAAAACAAGTACTTAAACAAACATTAATTGGAAATGTTTCAAATCTGCATACAGATACAAATATTTTTCGGAAATTTTTCAAATCTACATACAGACACAACCATTGATAAAAGTGTTACAAATCTAAATACAGATACAACCATTCATAGGAAGTGTTAAAATCTAAACACAGATACAACCATTCATAAGAAATGTTTCAAATCTACATACAGACACAACCATTCATAGAAAACGTTTCAAATCTACATACAGACACCACAATTCTTAGGAAGTGATACAAGTCTAAATACAGATACAAGAATTCACAGGAAATGTTTCAAATCTACATATAGATACCACAATTCTTAGGAAATGTTACAAATCTACAAACAAGTATTTAAGGTCAGCAATGTTTAATTGAGTCATTCAAAAGAAGTACTTGAGGTCAGCAATGTTTACATGATTTCTCCAAGACGAATAATTTTAACTGATTCATCTCAAAACAAATACTTAAGGTCACCAATGTTTAACTGATTCATTCAAAACAAATTCTTAAGATCAGCAATTTTTAACTGATTCATACAGAAAAGTACTTAAGGTCAGCAATGTTTAATTGATTCATTCAACACAAGTACATAAGGTCAGCAATGTTTAACTGATTCATTCAAAACAAGTACTTAAGGTCAGCAATGTTTAACTGATTCATTCAAAACAAGTACTTAAGGTCAGCAATGTTTAACTGATTCGTTCAAAACAAGTACTTAAGGTCAGCAATGTTTAACTGATTCATTCAAAACAAGTACTTAAGGTCAGCAATGTTTAACTGATTCATTCAACACAAGTACTTAAGGTCAGCAATGTTTAACTGATTCATTCAAAACAAGTACTGTAAGGTCAGCAATGTTTGACTGATTCATTCAAAAGAAGTACTGTAGGTCAGCAATGATTAACTGATTCGTTCAAAACAAGTACTTAAGGTCAGCAATGTTTAACTGATTCATTCAAAACAAGTACTTAAGGTCAGCAATGTTTAACTGATTCATTCAAAACAAGTACTTAAGGTCAGCAATGTTTAACTGATTCATTCAAAACAAGTACTTAAGGTCAGCAATGTTTAACTGATTCATTCAAAACAAGTACTTAAGGTCAAGCAATGTTTAACTGATTCGTTCAAAACAAGTACTTAAGGTCAGCAATGTTTAACTGATTCATTCAAAACAAGTACTTAAGGTCAGCAATGTTTAACTGATTCATTCAAAACAAGTACTTAAGGTCAACAATGTTTAACTGATTCATTCAAAACAAGTACTTAAGGTCAGCAATGTTTAACTCATTCATTCAAAACAAGTACTTAAAATCAACAATGTTTAACTGATTCATTCAAAACAAGTACTTAAGGTCAGCAATGTTTAACTGATTCATTCAAAACAAGTACTTAAGGTCAGCAATGTTTAACTGATTCATTCAAAACAAGTACTTAAGGTCAGCAATGTTTAACTGATTCATTCAAAACAAGTACTTAAGGTCAGCAATGTTTAACTGATTCATTCAAAACAAGTACTTAGGTCAGCAATGTTTAACTGATTCATTCAAAACAAGTACTTAAGGTCAGCAATGTTTAACTGATTCTTCATAAAAAGTACATAAGGTCAGCAATGTTTAACTGATTCATTCAAAAAAGTACTTAAGATCAGCAATTTTAATTGATTCATTCAAAACAAGTACATAAGTTCAGCAATGTTTAATTGATTCATTCAAAACAAGTACTTAAGGTCAGCAATGTTTAGATCATTTCTCCAACACAAATAAATGAGGTCACCAATGTTTAATTGATTCATTCAAAACAAATACTTAAGGTCAGCAATGTTTAACTGATTCATTCAAAACAAGTACTTAAGGTCAGCAATGTTTAACTGATTCATTCAAAAAGTACTTAAGGTCAGCAATGTTTAACTGATTCATTCAAAACAAGTACTTAAGGTCAGCAATGTTTAACTGATTCATTCAAAACAAGTACTTAAGGTCAGCAATGTTTAACTGATTCATTCAAAACAAGTACTTAAGGTCAGCAATGTTTAACTGATTCATTCAAAACAAGTACTTAAGGTCAGCAATGTTTAACTGATTCATTCAAAACAAGTACTTAAGGTCAGCAATGTTTAACTGATTCATTCAAAACAAGTACTTAAGGTCAACAATGTTTAACTGATTCATTCAAAACAAGTACTTAAGGTCAACAATGTTTAACTGATTCATTCAAAACAAGTACTTAAGGTCAGCAATGTTTAACTGATTCATTCAAAACAAGTACTTAAGGTCAGCAATGTTTAACTGATTCATTCAAAACAAGTACTTAAGGTCAACAATGTTTAACTGATTCATTCAAAACAAGTACTTAAGGTCAACAATGTTTAACTGATTCATTCAAAACAAGTACTTAAGGTCAACAATGTTTAACTGATTCATTCAAAACAAGTACTTAAGGTCAGCAATGCTTAAATGATTTGTTCAAAAGAAGTACTTAAGGTCAGAAATGTTTAACTGATTCATTCAAAACAAGTACTTAAGGTCAACAATGTTTAACTGATTCATTTAAAACAAGTACTTAAGGTGAACAATGTTTAACTGATTCATTCAAAACAAGTACTTAAGGTCAACAATGTTTAAATGATTCATTCAAAACAAGTACTTAAACAAACATTAATTGGAAATGTTTCAAATCTGCATACAGACACAACCATTGATAAGAAGTGTTTCAAATCTACATACAGACACAAACTTTCATAGAAAACGTTTCAAATCTACATACAGACACAACAATTCATAGGAAGTGTTACAAATCTAAATACAGATACCACAATTCTTAGGAAATGTTACAAATCTACAAACAAGTATTTAAGTTCAGCAATGTTTAATTGATTCATTCAAAACAAGTACTTAAACAAACATTAATTTGAAATGTTTCAAATCTGCATACAGATACAAATATTTTTCGGAAATTTTTCAAATCTACATACAGACACAACCATTGATAAGAAGTGTTACAAATCTCTATACAGATACAACTATTCATTGGAAATGTTTCAAATCTGCATAGAGACACAACAATTCATAGGAAGTGTTAAAATCTAAATACAGATACAACCATTCATAGGAAGTGTTAAAATCTAAACACAGATACAACCATTCATAGGAAATGTTTCAAATCTACATACAGACACAACCATTCATAGAAAACGTTTCAAATCTACATACAGACACCACAATTCTTAGGAAGTGTTACAAATCTAAATACAGATACAAGAATTCACAGGAAATGTTTCAAATCTACATATAGATACCACAATTCTTAGGAAATGTTACAAATCTACAAACAAGTATTTAAGTTCAGCAATGTTTAATTGAGTCATTCAAAAGAAGTACTTGAGGTCAGCAATGTTTAGATGCTTTCTCCAAGACAAATAAATGAGGTCACGAATGTTTACATGATTTCTCCAAGACAAATAATTGAGGTCACCAATGTTTAACTGATTCATTCAAAACAAATACTTAAGATCAGCAATGTTTAACTGATTCGTTCAACACAAGTACTTACGGTCAGCAATATTTAATTGATTCGTTCAAAACAAGTACATAAGGTCAGCAATGTCTGACTGATTCATTCAAAATAAGTACTGTAATTCAGCAATGTTTAACTGATTCATTCAATATAAGTACTTATGGTCAGCATTGTTTAACTGATTCGTTCAAAACAAGTGCTTAAGATCAGCAATTTTTAACTGATTCATTCAACACAAGTACTTAAGGTCAGCAATGTTTAACTGATTCATTCAAAACAAGTACTTAAGGTCAGCAATGTTTAACTGATTCATTCAAAACAAGTACTTAAGGTCAGCAATGTTTAACTGATTCATTCAAAACAAGTACTTAAGGTCAACAATGTTTAACTGATTCATTCAAAACAAGTACTTAAGGTCAACAATGTTTAACTGATTCATTCAAAACAAGTACTTAAGGTCAGCAATGTTTAACTGATTCATTCAAAACAAGTACTTAAGGTCAGCAATGTTTAACTGATTCATTCAAAACAAGTACTTAAGGTCAGCAATGTTTAACTGATTTATTCAAAACAAGTACTTAAGGTCAGCAATGTTTAACTGATTAATTCAAAACAAGTACTTAAGGTCAGCAATGTTTAACTGATTCATTCAACACAAGTACTTAAGGTCAGCAATGTTTAACTGATTCATTCAAAACAAGTACTTAAGGTCAGCAATGTTTAACTGATTCATTCAAAACAAGTACTTAAGGTCAGCAATGTTTAACTGATTCATTCAAAACAAGTACTTAAGGTCAGCAATGTTTAACTGATTCATTCAAAACAAGTACTTAAGGTCAGCAATGTTTAACTGATTCATTCAAAACAAGTACTTAAGGTCAGCAATGTTTAACTGATTCATTCAAAACAAGTACTTAAGGTCAGCAATGTTTAACTGATTCATTCAAAACAAGTACTTAAGGTCAGCAATGTTTAACTGATTCATTCAAAACAAGTACTTAAGGTCAACAATGTTTAACTGATTCATTCAAAACAAGTACTTAAGGTCAGCAATGTTTAACTGATTCATTCAAAACAAGTACTTAAGGTCAGCAATGTTTAACTGATTCATTCAAAACAAGTACTTAAGGTCAGCAATGTTTAACTGATTCATTCAAAACAAGTCAGCAATGTTTAACTGATTCATTCAAAACAAGTACAAGCAATGTTTAACTGATTCATTCAAAACAAGTACTTAAGTTTTAACTGATTCATTCAAAACAAGTACTTAAGGTCAAATGTTTAACTGATTCAAAAACAAGTACTTAAGGTTTAACTGATTCATTCAAAACAAGTACTTAAGGTCAGCAATGTTTAACTGATTCATTCAAAACAAGTACTTAAGGTCAGCAATGTTTAACTGATTCATTCAAAACAAGTACTTAAGGTCAGCAATGTTTAACTGATTCATTCAAAACAAGTACTTAAGGTCAGCAATGTTTAACTGATTCATTCAAAACAAGTACTTAAGGTCAGCAATGTTTAACTGATTCATTCAAAACAAGTACTTAAGGTCAGCAATGTTTAACTGATTCATTCAAAACAAGTACTTAAGGTCAGCAATGTTTAACTGATTCATTCAAAACAAGTACTTAAGGTCAGCAATGTTTAACTGATTCATTCAAAACAAGTACTTAAGGTCAGCAATGTTTAACTGATTCATTCAAAACAAGTACTTAAGGTCAGCAATGTTTAACTGATTCATTCAAAACAAGTACTTAAGGTCAGCAATGTTTAATTGATTCATTCAAAACAAGTACTTAAGGTCAGCAATGTTTAACTGATTCATTCAAAACAAGTACTTAAGGTCAGCAATGTTTAACTGATTCATTCAATATAAGTACTTACGGACAAGCAATATTTAACTGATTCATTCAAAACAGGTATTTAAGGTCAGCAATGTTTAACAGATTCGTTCAAAACAAGTACTTAAGGTCAGCAATGTTTAACTGATTCATTCAAAACAAGTACTTAAGGTCAGCAATGTTTAACTGATTCATTCAAAACAAGTACTTTAAGGTCAACAATGTTTAACTGATTCATTCAAAACAAGTACTTAAGGTCAGCAATGTTTAACTGATTCATTCAAAACAAGTACTTAAGGTCAGCAATGTTTAACTGATTCATTCAAAACAAGTACTTAAGGTCAACAATGTTTAACTGATTCATTCAAAACAAGTACTTAAGGTCAGCAATGCTTAAATGATTTGTTCAAAAGAATTACTTAAGGTCAGAAATGTTTAACTGATGAATTCAACACAAGTACTTAAGGTCAGCAATGTTTAACTGATTCATTCAAAACAAGTACTTAAGGTCAACAATGTTTAACTGATTCATTCAAAACAAGTACTTAAGGTCAGCAATGTTTAACTGATTCATTCAAAAAGGTCAAGTACTTATTCAAAACAAGTCAAGCAAATGTTTAACTGATTCATTCAAAACAAGTACTTAAGGTCAGCAATGTTTAACTGATTCATTCAAAACAAGTACTTAAGGTCAGCAATGTTTAACTGATTCATTCAAAACAAGTACTTAAGGTCAGCAATGTTTAACTGATTCATTCAAAACAAGTACTTAAGGTCAGCAATGTTTAACTGATTCATTCAAAACAAGTACTTAAGGTCAGCAATGTTTAACTGATTCATTCAAAACAAGTACTTAAGGTCAGCAATGTTTAACTGATTCATTCAAAACAAGTACTTAAGGTCAACAATGTTTAACTGATTCATTCAAAACAAGTACTTAAGGTCAACAATGTTTAACTGATTCATTCAAAACAAGTACTTAAGGTCAACAATGTTTAACTGATTCATTCAAAACAAGTACTTAAGGTCAACAATGTTTAACTGATTCATTCAAAACAAGTACTTAAGGTCAGCAATGTTTAACTGATTCATTCAAAACAAGTACTTAAGGTCAGCAATGTTTAACTGATTCATTCAAAACAAGTACTTAAGGTCAGCAATGTTTAACTGATTCATTCAAAACAAGTACTTAAGGTCAGCAATGTTTAACTGATTCATTCAAAACAAGTACTTAAGGTCAACAATGTTTAACTGATTCATTCAAAACAAGTACTTAAGGTCAACAATGTTTAACTGATTCATTCAAAACAAGTACTTAAGGTCAACAATGTTTAACTGATTCATTCAAAACAAGTACTTAAGGTCAGCAATGTTTAACTGATTCATTCAAAACAAGTACTTAAGGTCAGCAATGTTTAACTGATTCATTCAAAACAAGTACTTAAGGTCAACAATGTTTAACTGATTCATTCAAAACAAGTACTTAAGGTCAGCAATGTTTAACTGATTCATTCAAAACAAGTACTTAAGGTCAGCAATGTTTAACTGATTCATTCAAAACAAGTACTTAAGGTCAGCAATGTTTAACTGATTCATTCAAAACAAGTACTTAAGGTCAGCAATGTTTAACTGATTCATTCAAAACAAGTACTTAAGGTCAGCAATGTTTAACTGATTCATTCAAAACAAGTACTTAAGGTCAGCAATGTTTAACTGATTCATTCAAAACAAGTACTTAAGGTCAGCAATGTTTAACTGATTCATTCAAAACAAGTACTTAAGGTCAGCAATGTTTAACTGATTCATTCAAAACAAGTACTTAAGGTCAGCAATGTTTAACTGATTCATTCAAAACAAGTACTTAAGGTCAGCAATGTTTAACTGATTCATTCAAAACAAGTACTTAAGGTCAGCAATGTTTAACTGATTCATTCAAAACAAGTACTTAAGGTCAGCAATGTTTAACTGATTCATTCAAAACAAGTACTTAAGGTCAGCAATGTTTAACTGATTCATTCAAAACAAGTACTTAGGTCAGCAATGTTTAACTGATTCATTCAAAACAAGTACTTAAGGTCAGCAATGTTTAACTGATTCATTCAAAACAAGTACTTAAGGTCAGCAATGTTTAACTGATTCATTCAAAACAAGTACTTAAGGTCAGCAATGTTTAACTGATTCATTCAAAACAAGTACTTAAGGTCAGCAATGTTTAACTGATTCATTCAAAACAAGTACTTAAGGTCAGCAATGTTTAACTGATTCATTCAAAACAAGTACTTAAGGTCAGCAATGTTTAACTGATTCATTCAAAACAAGTACTTAAGGTCAGCAATGTTTAACTGATTCATTCAAAACAAGTACTTAAGGTCAGCAATGTTTAACTGATTCATTCAAAACAAGTACTTAAGGTCAGCAATGTTTAACTGATTCATTCAAAACAAGTACTTAAGGTCAGCAATGTTTAACTGATTCATTCAAAACAAGTACTTAAGGTCAGCAATGTTTAACTGATTCATTCAAAACAAGTACTTAAGGTCAGCAATGTTTAACTGATTCATTCAAAACAAGTACTTAAGGTCAGCAATGTTTAACTGATTCATTCAAAACAAGTACTTAAGCAATCAGCAATTCAAAACAAGTTAACTGTTTAACATTCATTCAAACAAGTACTTAAGGTCAGCAATGTTTAACTGATTCATTCAAAACAAGTACTTAAGGTCAACAATGTTTAACTGATTCATTCAAAACAAGTACTTAAGGTCAGCAATGTTTAACTGATTCATTCAAAACAAGTACTTAAGGTCAGCAATGTTTAACTGATTCATTCAAAACAAGTACTTAAGTCAGCAATGTTTAATTGATTCATTCAAAACAAGTACTTAAGGTCAGCAATGTTTAACTGATTCATTCAAAACAAGTACTTAAGGTCAGCAATGTTTAACTGATTCATTCAAAACAAGTACTTAAGGTCAGCAATGTTTAACTGATTCATTCAAAACAAGTACTTAAGGTCAGCAATGTTTAACTGATTCATTCAAAACAAGTACTTAAGGTCAACAATGTTTAACTGATTCATTCAAAACAAGTACTTAAGGTCAGCAATGTTTAACTGATTCATTCAAAACAAGTACTTAAGGTCAGCAATGTTTAACTGATTCATTCAAAACAAGTACTTAACTGATTCAGAAATCAGTTTTAACTGATTCATTCAAAACAAGTACTTAAGGTCAGCAATGTTTAACTGATTCATTCAAAACAAGTACTTAAGGTCAGCAATGTTTAATTGATTCATTCAAAACAAGTACTTAAGGTCAACAATGTTTAACTGATTCATTCAAAACAAGTACTTAAGGTCAGCAATGTTTAACTGATTCATTCAAAACAAGTACTTAAGGTCAACAATGTTTAACTGATTCATTCAAAACAAGTACTTAAGGTCAGCAATGTTTAACTGATTCATTCAAAACAAGTACTTAAGGTCAGCAATGTTTAACTGATTCATTCAAAACAAGTACTTAAGGTCAACAATGTTTAACTGATTCATTCAAAACAAGTACTTAAGGTCAGCAATGTTTAACTGATTCATTCAAAACAAGTACAAGGTCAGCAATGTTTAACTGATTATTCAAAACAAGTACTTAAGGTCAGCAATGTTTAACTGATTCATTCAAAACAAGTACTTAAGGTCAACAATGTTTAACTGATTCATTCAAAACAAGTACTTAAGGTCAACAATGTTTAACTGATTCATTCAAAACAAGTACTTAAGGTCAGCAATGTTTAACTGATTCATTCAAAACAAGTACTTAAGGTCAACAATGTTTAACTGATTCATTCAAAACAAGTACTTAAGGTCAGCAATGTTTAACTGATTCATTCAATTCAAAACAAGTACTTAAGGTCAGCAATGTTTAACTGATTCATTCAAAACAAGTACTTAAGGTCAGCAATGTTTAACTGATTCATTCAAAACAAGTACTTAAGGTCAGCAATGTTTAACTGATTCATTCAAAACAAGTACTTAAGGTCAGCAATGTTTAACTGATTCATTCAAAACAAGTACTTAAGGTCAGCAATGTTTAACTGATTCATTCAAAACAAGTACTTAAGGTCAGCAATGTTTAACTGATTCATTCAAAACAAGTACTTAAGGTCAGCAATGTTTAACTGATTCATTCAAAACAAGTACTTAAGGTCAGCAATGTTTAACTGATTCATTCAAAACAAGTACTTAAGGTCAGCAATGTTTAACTGATTCATTCAAAAAGTACAAGTACAATTAAGGTCAAGCAATGTTTAACTGATTCATTCAAAACAAGTACTTAAGGTCAGCAATGTTTAACTGATTCATTCAAAACAAGTACTTAAGGTCAGCAATGTTTAACTGATTCATTCAAAACAAGTACTTAAGGTCAGCAATGTTTAACTGATTCATTCAAAACAAGTACTTAAGGTCAGCAATGTTTAACTGATTCATTCAAAACAAGTACTTAAGGTCAGCAATGTTTAACTGATTCATTCAAAACAAGTACTTAAGGTCAGCAATGTTTAACTGATTCATTCAAAACAAGTACTTAAGGTCAGCAATGTTTAACTGATTCATTCAAAACAAGTACTTAAGGTCAGCAATGTTTAACTGATTCATTCAAAACAAGTACTTAAGGTCAGCAATGTTTAACTGATTCATTCAAAACAAGTACTTAAGGTCAGCAATGTTTAACTGATTCATTCAAAACAAGTACTTAAGGTCAGCAATGTTTAACTGATTCATTCAAAACAAGTACTTAAGGTCAGCAATGTTTAACTGATTCATTCAAAACAAGTACTTAAGGTCAGCAATGTTTAACTGATTCATTCAAAACAAGTACTTAAGGTCAGCAATGTTTAACTGATTCATTCAAAACAAGTACTTAAGGTCAGCAATGTTTAACTGATTCATTCAAAACAAGTACTTAAGGTCAGCAATGTTTAACTGATTCATTCAAAACAAGTACTTAAGGTCAGCAATGTTTAACTGATTCATTCAAAACAAGTACTTAAGGTCAGCAATGTTTAACTGATTCACTCAATATAAGTACTTACGTTCAGCAATGTTTAACTGATTCATTCAACACAAGTACTTGAGGTCAGCAATGTTTAACTGATTCATTCAAGTACTTAAGGTCAGCAATGTTTAAATGATTCATTCAAAACAAGTACTTAAGGTCAACAATGTTTAAATGATTCATTCAAAACAAGTACTTAAGGTCAGCAATGTTTAACTGATTCATTCAAAACAAGTACTTAAGGTCAGCAATGTTTAACTGATTCATTCAAAACAAGTACTTAAGGTCAGCAATGTTTAACTGATTCATTCAAGTACATAAGGTCAGCAGTGTTTAATTCAGTCATTCAAAATAAGTACTTGAGGTCAGCAATGTTTAGATGATTTCTCCAAGACAAATAATTGAGATCACCAATGTTTAACTGATTCATTCAAAACAAATACTTAAGGTCAGCAATGTTTAACTGATTCGTTCAACACAAGTACATAACGTCAGCAATGTTTAACTGATTCATTCAAAACAAGTACTTAAGGTCAGCAATGTTTAACTGATTCATTCAAAACAAGTACTTAAGGTCAGCAATGTTTAACTGATTCATTCAAAACAAGTACTTAAGGTCAGCAATGTTTAACTGATTCATTCAAAACAAGTACTTAAGGTCAGCAATGTTTAACTGATTCATTCAAAACAAGTACTTAAGGTCAGCAATGTTTAACTGATTCATTCAAAACAAGTACTTAAGGTCAGCAATGTTTAACTGATTCATTCAAAACAAGTACTTAAGGTCAGCAATGTTTAACTGATTCATTCAAAACAAGTACTTAAGGTCAGCAATGTTTAACTGATTCATTCAAAACAAGTACTTAAGGTCAGCAATGTTTAACTGATTCATTCAAAACAAGTACTTAAGGTCAGCAATGTTTAACTGATTCATTCAAAACAAGTACTTAAGGTCAGCAATGTTTAACTGATTCATTCAAAACAAGTACTTAAGGTCAGCAATGTTTAACTGATTCATTCAAAACAAGTACTTAAGGTCAGCAATGTTTAACTGATTCATTCAAAACAAGTACTTAAGGTCAGCAATGTTTAACTGATTCATTCAAAACAAGTACTTAAGGTCAGCAATGTTTAACTGATTCATTCAAAACAAGTACTTAAGGTCAACAATGTTTAACTGATTCATTCAAAACAAGTACTTAAGGTCAGCAATGTTTAACTGATTCATTCAAAACAAGTACTTAAGGTCAACAATGTTTAACTGATTCATTCAAAACAAGTACTTAAGGTCAGCAATGTTTAACTGATTCATTCAAAACAAGTACTTAAGGTCAGCAATGTTTAACTGATTCATTCAAAACAAGTACTTAAGGTCAGCAATGTTTAACTGATTCATTCAAAACAAGTACTTAAGGTCAGCAATGTTTAACTGATTCATTCAAAACAAGTACTTAAGGTCAGCAATGTTTAACTGATTCATTCAAAACAAGTACTTAAGGTCAGCAATGTTTAACTGATTCATTCAAAACAAGTACTTAAGGTCAGCAATGTTTAACTGATTCATTCAAAACAAGTACTTAAGGTCAGCAATGTTTAACTGATTCATTCAAAACAAGTACTTAAGGTCAGCAATGTTTAACTGATTCATTCAAAACAAGTACTTAAGGTCAGCAATGTTTAACTGATTCATTCAAAACAAGTACTTAAGGTCAGCAATGTTTAACTGATTCATTCAAAACAAGTACTTAAGGTCAGCAATGTTTAACTGATTCATTCAAAACAAGTACTTAAGGTCAGCAATGTTTAACTGATTCATTCAAAACAAGTACTTAAGGTCAGCAATGTTTAACTGATTCATTCAAAACAAGTACTTAAGGTCAGCAATGTTTAACTGATTCATTCAAAACAAGTACTTAAGGTCAGCAATGTTTAACTGATTCATTCAAAACAAGTACTTAAGGTCATTCAAAACAATGTTTAACTGATTCATTCAAAACAAGTACTTAAGGTCAGCAATGTTTAACTGATTCATTCAAAACAAGTACTTAAGGTCAGCAATGTTTAACTGATTCATTCAAAACAAGTACTTAAGGTCAGCAATGTTTAACTGATTCATTCAAAACAAGTACTTAAGGTCAACAATGTTTAACTGATTCATTCAAAACAAGTACTTAAGGTCAACAATGTTTAACTGATTCATTCAAAACAAGTACTTAAGGTCAGCAATGTTTAACTGATTCATTCAAAACAAGTATTTAAGATCAACAATGTTTAATTGATTCATTCAAAACAGGTACTTAAGGTCAGCAATGTTTAACTGATTCATTCAAAACAAGTACTTAAGGTCAGCAATGTTTAATGATTTCTCCAAGACAAATAAATGAGGTCACAATGTTTAATTGATTCATTCAAAACAAATACTTAAGGTCAGCAATGTTTAACTGATTCATTCAAAACAAGTACTTAAGGTCAACAATGTTTAACTGATTCATTCAAAACAAGTACTTAAGATCAGCAATGTTCAACTGATTCATTCAAAACAAGTACTTAAGGTCAGCAATGTTTAACTGATTCATTCAAAACAAGTACTTAAGGTCAGCAATGTTTAACTGATTCATTCAAAACAAGTACTTAAGGTCAGCAATGTTTAACTGATTCATTCAAAACAAGTACTTAAGGTCAGCAATGTTTAACTGATTCATTCAAAACAAGTACTTAAGGTCAGCAATGTTTAACTGATTCATTCAAAACAAGTACTTAAGGTCAGCAATGTTTAACTGATTCATTCAAAACAAGTACTTAAGGTCAGCAATGTTTAACTGATTCATTCAAAACAAGTACTTAAGGTCAGCAATGTTTAACTTAAGGTGATTCATTCAAAACAAGTACTTAAGGTCAGCAATGTTTAACTGATTCATTCAAAACAAGTACTTAAGGTCAGCAATGTTTAACTGATTCATTCAAAACAAGTACTTAAGGTCAACAATGTTTAACTGATTCATTCAAAACAAGTACTTAAGGTCAGCAATGTTTAACTGATTCATTCAAAACAAGTACTTAAGGTCAGCAATGTTTAACTGATTCATTCAAAACAAGTACTTAAGGTCAGCAATGTTTAACTGATTCATTCAAAACAAGTACTTAAGGTCAACAATGTTTAACTGATTCATTCAAAACAAGTACTTAAGGTCAACAATGTTTAACTGATTCATTCAAAACAAGTACTTAAGGTCAGCAATGTTTAACTGATTCATTCAAAACAAGTACTTAAGGTCAGCAATGTTTAACTGATTCATTCAAAACAAGTACTTAAGGTCAGCAATGTTTAACTGATTCATTCAAAACAAGTACTTAAGGTCAGCAATGTTTAACTGATTCATTCAAAACAAGTACTTAAGGTCAGCAATGTTTAACTGATTCATTCAAAACAAGTACTTAAGGTCAGCAATGTTTAACTGATTCATTCAAAACAAGTACTTAAGGTCAGCAATGTTTAACTGATTCATTCAAAACAAGTACTTAAGGTCAGCAATGTTTAACTGATTCATTCAAAACAAGTACTTAAGGTCAGCAATGTTTAACTGATTCATTCAAAACAAGTACTTAAGGTCAGCAATGTTTAACTGATTCATTCAAAACAAGTACTTAAGGTCAGCAATGTTTAACTGATTCATTCAAAACAAGTACTTAAGGTCAGCAATGTTTAACTGATTCATTCAAAACAAGTACTTAAGGTCAGCAATGTTTAACTGATTCATTCAAAACAAGTACTTAAGGTCAGCAATGTTTAACTGATTCATTCAAAACAAGTACTTAAGGTCAGCAATGTTTAACTGATTCATTCAAAACAAGTACTTAAGGTCAGCAATGTTTAACTGATTCATTCAAAACAAGTACTTAAGGTCAGCAATGTTTAACTGATTCATTCAAAACAAGTACTTAAGGTCAGCAATGTTTAACTGATTCATTCAAAACAAGTACTTAAGGTCAGGTCAAATGTTTAACTGATTCATTCAAAACAAGTACTTAAGGTCAGCAATGTTTAACTGATTCATTCAAAACAAGTACTTAAGGTCAGCAATGTTTAACTGATTCATTCAAAACAAGTACTTAAGGTCAGCAATGTTTAACTGATTCATTCAAAACAAGTACTTAAGGTCAACAATGTTTAACTGATTCATTCAAAACAAGTACTTAAGGTCAGCAATGTTTAACTGATTCATTCAAAACAAGTACTTAAGGTCAGCAATGTTTAACTGATTCATTCAAAACAAGTACTTAAGTTCAGCAATGTTTAATTGATTCATTCAAAACAAGTACTTAAGGTCAGCAATGTTTAACTGATTCATTCAAAACAAGTACTTCAAAACAAATAAATAAGGTCAGCAATGTTTAACTGATTCATTCAAAACAAGTACTTAAGGTCAAATGTTTAACTGATTCATTCAAAACAAGTACTTAAGGTCAGCAATGTTTAACTGATTCATTCAAAACAAGGTCAGCAATGTTTAACTGATTCATTCAAAACAAGTACTTAAGGTCAGCAATGTTTAACTGATTCATTCAAAACAAGTACTTAAGGTCAGCAATGTTTAACTGATTCATTCAAAACAAGTACTTAAGGTCAGCAATGTTTAACTGATTCATTCAAAACAAGTACTTAAGGTCAGCAATGTTTAACTGATTCATTCAAAACAAGTACTTAAGGTCAGCAATGTTTAACTGATTCATTCAAAACAAGTACTTAAGGTACTTAAGGTCAGCAATGTTTAACTGATTCATTCAAAACAAGTACTTAAGGTCAGCAATGTTTAACTGATTCATTCAAAACAAGTACTTAAGGTCAGCAATGTTTAACTGATTCATTCAAAACAAGTACTTAAGGTCAACAATGTTTAACTGATTCATTCAAAACAAGTACTTAAGGTCAGCAATGTTTAACTGATTCATTCAAAACAAGTACTTAAGGTCAGCAATGTTTAACTGATTCATTCAAAACAAGTACTTAAGGTCAGCAATGTTTAACTGATTCATTCAAAACAAGTACTTAAGGTCAGCAATGTTTAACTGATTCATTCAAAACAAGTACTTAAGGTCAGCAATGTTTAACTGATTCATTCAAAACAAGTACTTAAGGTCAGCAATGTTTAACTGATTCATTCAAAACAAGTACTTAAGGTCAACAATGTTTAACTGATTCATTCAAAACAAGTACTTAAGGTCAACAATGTTTAACTGATTCATTCAAAACAAGTACTTAAGGTCAGCAATGTTTAACTGATTCATTCAAAACAAGTACTTAAGGTCAGCAATGTTTAACTGATTCATTCAAAACAAGTACTTAAGGTCAGCAATGTTTAACTGATTCATTCAAAACAAGTACTTAAGGTCAGCAATGTTTAACTGATTCATTCAAAACAAGTACTTAAGGTCAGCAATGTTTAACTGATTCATTCAAAACAAGTACTTAAGGTCAGCAATGTTTAACTGATTCATTCAAAACAAGTACTTAAGGTCAGCAATGTTTAACTGATTCATTCAAAACAAGTACTTAAGGTCAGCAATGTTTAACTGATTCATTCAAAACAAGTACTTAAGGTCAACAATGTTTAACTGATTCATTCAAAACAAGTACTTAAGGTCAGCAATGTTTAACTGATTCATTCAAAACAAGTACTTAAGGTCAGCAATGTTTAACTGATTCATTCAAAACAAGTACTTAAGGTCAGCAATGTTTAACTGATTCATTCAAAACAAGTACTTAAGGTCAGCAATGTTTAACTGATTCATTCAAAACAAGTACTTAAGGTCAGCAATGTTTAACTGATTCATTCAAAACAAGTACTTAAGGTCAGCAATGTTTAACTGATTCATTCAAAACAAGTACTTAAGGTCAGCAATGTTTAACTGATTCATTCAAAACAAGTACTTAAGGTCAGCAATGTTTAACTGATTCATTCAAAACAAGTACTTAAGGTCAACAATGTTTAACTGATTCATTCAAAAAGGTCAAGTACTTAAGGTCAGCAATGTTTAACTGATTCATTCAAAACAAGTACTTAAGGTCACAATGTTTAACTGATTCATTCAAAACAAGTACAATCAGCAATGTTAACTGATTCATTCAAAACAAGTACTTAAGGTCAACAATGTTTAACTGATTCATTCAAAACAAGTACTTAAGGTCAGCAATGTTTAACTGATTCATTCAAAACAAGTACTTAAGGTCAGCAATGTTTAACTGATTCATTCAAAACAAGTACTTAAGGTCAGCAATGTTTAACTGATTCATTCAAAACAAGTACTTAAGGTCAGCAATGTTTAACTGATTCATTCAAAACAAGTACTTAAGGTCAGCAATGTTTAACTGATTCATTCAAAACAAGTACTTAAGGTCAGCAATGTTTAACTGATTCATTCAAAACAAGTACTTAAGGTCAGCAATGCTTAAATGATTTATTCAAAACAAGTACATAAGGTCAGCAATGTTTAACTGATTCATTCAAAACAAGTACTTAAGGTCAGCAATGTTTAACTGATTCATTCAAAACAAGTACTTAAGGTCAGCAATGCTTAAATGATTTGTTCAAAAAGAGTAATTTAGATCACCAATTTTTAACTGATTCATTCAAAACAAGTACTTAAGGTCAAGCAATGTTTAACTGATTCATTCAAAACAAGTACTTAAGGTCAGCAATGTTTAACTGATTCATTCAAAAAAAGTACTTA